>NW_005842662.1:598799-612132 GCF_000455745.1 Alligator sinensis | reverse complement strand
ATGGCCCCCCCTGTACCCACAGGGCCCATCCTGCTACTTGCAGCCCACAGCCCCCTGCACCCCACGGGCCCCTTCTTCTGCTGCACCCCATGGGAAACCGTCCCCTACACCAGTGACCCCAGCACCCCACTGGGATCCAGTGGCTCCCGGCAGCCCAGCCCCAGGGAGGGTGAGCGGGGGGAACCGGCACCTCCAGCCCAGGAACCCACAGGCCCTGGCGGCACCTCGGGTGCTCCTGGGACGGGGGCTCCTGGCCTCGCAGAGCTCCCGGGGGAGTGAAGCCCCTGAGCCGTGCTGGTGCCCGCCAGGTCCTTGGAGACACAGGACGGAGCCCTCCTGGCTTCAGGGTCACGGGACAGAGCCCCTAGGTCTGTCTGACACGGCTGGGGTGGTGGCGCTCAACCTTATTGCCCTGTGGGCTGGATGGATGGTGCCCATGGCCCATCCCCGGGCCGGATCCAGCCAATGATCCCCATCCCAGTGTGCAGAAGGGGTTGGGGAACAGCCTGGCCCCGTCCAGATGTGCAGGGGAAGGGGGCTTAGCCTGGCCCTGTGAAGGGTAGAGAGGGCCCTGATCTGGTTGTGGGCTGATAGTCTGGGATAGGGGCCGTGTACTTGCCCCATACCCCGCTCCGACCCAGATATTCCTGAGATACCGAGCTCCCTGTCCCCTGATACCTCCCTGGGGCTGGGACTTTGGAGTAGGGTCCTTGTCTGCCTAATCATCCCACAGGAACCAACACCTGATACCTCGGTGAGAGCTGATGCCCTAGGCTAGGGGACCTCAGGAGCTCCCTAGCCCTCCATGGGCTCTGCTGCCTTGAGAGGTGGAAACTCATCTTTTTTCCTAGGCAAAATCATGCTTTTCTTCTACCCCGGTGCTGTTGCAGTGGTGGCAGCAGGGCTCCTGGCAGACCTCAGCTCGGTGCTTGGTTAAGAGAGGATTGCTTCGAAGTGCTGGGCTAAGGGACAGTGATGGTCAGGAGACCTGCCTTCTCCTCCTGGCTTTGCACTTTCCCACTGGGTGGCCCGGAGTAAGTCACAACACCTCTCTCTGCCTCGGTTTCCCCAGTTACAATAATACCCCTTTGGAGTAGTATTATTACTCCAAAGGCAAAGGGCCGTTGATGTGCTCCTTTGAAAGACCAAAGGATCAGACCCACCTGGGACCCCCATTGAGCCTTACCGGAGGATCAGTGCCACACGGGTTAAAATCAAGTGTCTCCACTTTGCTTGGAATATCTTCTCCAAGCTCCTCATTTTGGCTTTGATGCTGATTTCTTAGCAGGAAACTGCCTGTCTTGTGGCCGGTGTCATACTTATGCAGGGCTCTGTTAGCATCTTGTCTTGCTTTCACCTGAGCAGGCTTTGCTGCTGCTCTGTCACGACTGGCAGAGTTGTTTTTTAAGCGAAAATGGGTAATGAATGAGACATGCGAGTGAGGTTATAAATCGAATTATGGGCCTGAACGGCAGGGAGGCTTGTTCGTGTGAATGAGACTGGACTGGTTGCTAATTTGGGGCTGGAAAGGCACGTTCTCTTAGTGCATTCGGGAATGTGTCCACTGCCAGTCCAGGAAAGAGGACGGTGTGTGTCAAAGGCTCTATACTGAGATTCTCCTTTAGACCAAGTGTTAGGGGCCTTTTGAATGTTTAAAATACATAGAGGCCACCGTGTGCTATGCAGTGACAGTCATAGGGCCCTAAGGGAAGTCTTAAGGTATCCCAAAGGGCCTGGCTTTTCTTTTCCTTTCTCGGAAGGAGGATCCAGTTGGATCAGCTGGCCACATCCCATCTTCTTCAGTGCCTGCAGTTGTGGGGGGTGGGATGTCACAGTGGGTGGACTCCATCTCCTCCCATTGTTTCTTCAGCTAGCCCAAACAGAGCAGGACCACCCAGACAGCACCCCCATTGCTCAGGACTGGGGTGAGAGTCTGGGTGACATCCACAGCCCTGCCACTGACTTGCTATGTCTCCTTGTCACCTCCCTGCGCCATCGGTAAGCGTATTGAATAGGAACAGCGGCTCAGAACGATGTAGCTTGGCAGAGCTAATGTCCCCAAAAGGCGAGCTGCCCTAAGGAAGCTGCACCCCAAATTGGATAAGGGCAGCAAAGAATAATGAGTCACTGCTGCAGCATTAGGGGCAGGCCGATGTGTGCCATGTGCACGGAGGCAGGGAGGTTTATGGGCACCACAAATAAAGCTCTACTGAGAGTCTTTGCCTTCCTCGCCAAACTTTTTACTTGCACGGGCTTTAACCATGCTTGCACACGCACTGCGTGAATGGGTCTGTCTCCCTCGGGCGTACTCAGGAGACGGCCGGCGGAACAGCTAAGGTTCACTTTATGATCTCTAATGCCACCTTTGGGTATCTGCTGAAGCAAGGGAGTGCCTTGATTTCGCAGGGAGGAAAACACTGTGGTTTTTGTTCCCTAAGAGTTAAGTAACATAAAGGGGGATGAGAAACCTGGAGGGTGCACATTGGCCTTTGTATGATCATTCATTTTGTATACTCTTTCCTCCTAGGGTAGCATCTAGAGGCCACGACAAGAGGCTGAGGCCCCATCATGGGCTGCAAAGCAAATGACAGGCTATGCCCCAAAGAGCTTGCGGGCCAATGGACAAGACAGGCAGACACTGTGCTACCATCCCCAAGATAGTGATGGGGATCTGAAGCAACAGAGAAATAAAGGGCCAACATCCTATTCCACTTATTACGTGCCTGAGTGTTACAACATCGAGGCAGTGGAATAGATGCCTGGGGAAGTTGTGGCCTCTCCATCATGGAGGTGTTCAAGAAGAGGTTGGATAAGCATTGGGGTCAGGGATGATTTAGGAGCAGCCATGGCTATGCTGTCCTGTGGGTAGTTCACATGAATCTGGGCTTGGCTGGTCGTCACACGGGGCCAGGAAGAACATGTTTTCCTCTCCTGTTGCTACACGTGTCAGGGGTTTATTTCCATCTGTCTCAGAAGTATTGGGTTGGATGCAGCTAAGGCTGAAGATGTTGACTGGGGGTGCCAGTGCTCATGCTGGTTAAAACCCAGATTAAAACCCCAAGCTTCCCGGCTAGAGGGTCTTGCCCCTCTGCTCAGAGGCAGACTGACCACCACATTTGGGGTCAGGAAGAAATTTTACCCCCCGGTCAGATTGCTGTGGACTGTGGGGTGGTTTGCCTTCTTCCATAATGGAGGGCCTGACTCTCTTCCTGGGATCTCTTGAGCATATTTAACAACCCTTGCAGTGATGGGACACTGACTGCCTTGTGTCCCCTTGCTTTACAGCTGATTAGGGTGCTGTGCCTTATGGCTGTGTGACAGGGCCGATTGTATAGCTTTAGTAATAGGTTAGACAAGGATTTATATGGGATGGCAGTTCGGATAGGGGTGATCATGCCTCCGGCAGGGGGGTTGGACAAGATGACCTCCAGAGGTCCCTTCCAATTCTGCTTTTAGATGATTCCACCTGGTTCGAGTCCTTGAGAAATCATGGATCTGGCTGCATTTGCAATAGAGCATCCTCTTAGCCCTCTGACTAAGTCACCCAAAGCAGTGAGGAGGAAGGAGACCCATCCTTCACTTTTTGCATGCATTGCTTTTTGGGGACCTAAGCAGTGTGGAATAGGATCTGGTACTAAGTGACTTGCCCAAGGCTGTTTGGGATGTCTGTGGCAGAGTCAGGGATTGAGCCTATTCCAGGGACTTCACCACATGACCTCCCTCTGGCTACATGGCAGCATGAGAAGTTAAACTGTAAATCACTGTTGCCACTGGGTCCAGTGAACTGCCATGCCATCTCTCCCTGCGCTGTGTGTCAGAGAGAGGGGTTGCTTCATGTCTCAGGCATGTTGGGTGTCACTTATTGGATTTCTTTCCACAGAAAACTTCTTTCCATCGCTCCCAGACTCTGGGCTACAGAAATGGCTATGCCTATGCACGACGCCCCACCGTAGGGATAGGCGGGGAGCGACTCTATGCGAACCAGCTGTCGCAGGCAGAATTGGATGAGCTGGCCAACAAGATACCCACACTGACCTATGGCAACGCCAAGCAGGCTCCACCTTCTGACTTCGTTCCAGCCCACGTGGCTTTCGACAAGAAGGTACAGAGCCTGAGGCCATGACACTGTTAGCCAAACACGGGGAAGTCCGGGGAACAGACAGTGCAGAGCATATTTTTCCAATGCCAGAGTCCTTAGTCATAGACAGCTGAGGCCCGGAGTGAAAGAGGCTTGCTTTGCCTGGGAAGAGGATTACGTTATATAAATGTTACGAGACCTCCCCATGGGCTACAATAGGACGATTCCAGCAGGAGTTTAAGAAGAGTTTGGATGACCTCTGAAAGCTTCTTTTTATGGCTGTGTCCCTGAAAATCATGTCCTCCGCTGTTCTCTCTGATGCTGCGGTTGTAACAGATTGTGTATCAGAGAAGTCACAGTGTGGAGTTGTTCTCATCTCTTTATACCATGCTGTCCCCATGGTACCCTAATGCCTGTCCACTGCTTTCTTCTTCTATCATTAGGCTTCATCAGCGTATCTGTCGAGGGCCAGTGTGTCTGTAAGTCACTTGCCCAAGAGGAACAGTGCAGAGCAGTAGCCATTCCCTTCAAGGTTGGGGAGGGATTGTGCCCCAGCAATGATAATCCTTCTCTGATCTCCTCAGCACACAAGATAGGGAGGAGGATCTGCGTATGCCAAACCAAAGGCCTAACCAACTGGGTGGATGGTGTGGAGGAGCAGAGAAGTTCATGGCCCGAACTACGCCCCATCCTCATTTAGGGCATTCACCTGCTAGTGGATTGCAGAGGGAGCCTTCCCTGGGATGGTGATGAACCTTTGATAAATGTGCCCAAAAATGAGCCATATCCTCATGCCTTCACCAACCCTCCTTTTCTGCTTCCCCAAGTGCAATCTGGCTCTGGCATTAGTGCCACAGAGAGGAGGCAAGTGCAGGAGAGTGAGGGAGAGTCTATCTTCCATGAGAATACAGAGCCAGACAGCTCAAAAATGGTTTCCCGAGTTGGGTGTTGAGCTGCATGGGCCTTGCGTTTGTAAAGTGCTTGGAGAGCCCTAGAGGGCAGATGCTATATTCATTCCAGGGAGTTGCATTCAGTCCCTAGATAACCCATGCAACCAAGGACCTTGCAACAAGTAAAAGGACTCACAGTGCAATCAGTAAAAGACTCGCTGATGTTCCTGCAGTTAGTCCAAGACTAGACTGTGGACGGCAGCATAAGTCACAGTCTCTCGCGGCATGCTTCACTTTATCTTGCTACCATTTGCATCATGCTTTGACAACCAATATGTTAATCACATCATTAAAATAATTCTCCTGTCTGCTTTTCCCATCTTTACCCATGTTGCAGGTGCTGAAGTTCGATGCCTATTTCCAGGAAGATGTCCCTATATCCGCAGAAGAGCATTACCGGATTCGCCAAGTGGCTATTTATTACTTCCTGGAAGATGACAGCATGTCTGTCATGGAGCCCATCGTGGAGAACTCGGGCATCCCTCAAGGCAAGTTCATCAAACGCCAGCGAATTCCCAAGAATGACTGCGGGGACCATTATCACTGGAAGGACCTGAATCGGGGCATGAACATCACCCTGTACGGCAGGACTTTCCGAATAGTTGACTGCGACCCATTCACACAGGTGTGTAAATGGCAAAGAGAGCAAAACGGACAGGAAAATCCTAATGGCTGGAGATTAAGGCCACTAGGACCCTTCCCCACTACTCATGTAGGTTTGTTCCTAGCAGAATAGTCTCATTCCTTGGTCTAAGCCTGTTTGTAAATTCAGCTGAGTCCTGGCTCATCTTGGCACACAAATAGGTGTGAGATTTAAGTCACAATCACTGGAACTGAAGGGGCAATGTAAAACCTTTATTATTTATTAATAATTCTGTTGTTATTACAGTCACACTTGGAGGTCCCAGCCCTGTTGTGCCAGGTGATGTGGAAACACTGAGCTTGCAGCCTTGTGACAACACATTAATGGCCCAGATGACTTCCCCTAGGTGTTCCTGGAGAGCCAAGGAATTGAACTGAACCCTTCGGAGAAGATGATTTTCGATCCTTACACAGAACTCCGCAAGATGCCTCTGCGCAAGTACATCACGCCATCCGACTTCGACCAGCTCAAACAGTTTCTCACCTATGACAAGCAGGTGAGGGAGTCGTCGGTGCCTTCCCTGGGGTGGGTAGTTTCTAAACCCACCTGTCATTGCCTGTCTACAGGGCAAAATGTTTCAGGCAAGGTGTTGCCTGAGCATGTGTTTGTGGATGCCTGTGAGCAAATGCCTTTGCCCAGCCTGTTCAGTAGGCAGTCCACATGTTGTGCAGGGTCTAAACTCACCCCTTTCCAGGGGTCTGGCTTTGCTAATAAAGACAAGGACAGAAAGATAACAAATTCTCCTGTCTTCTCCCCACACTTGGCTGCCTCTAGAATTTCTTTCTCAGCCCATCCCAGAGATGCTCCTTTTCTTTTGTTCAAATTCTGTTGAGTTGGGGTAACCATTCACTTGCCTCGGTGACTCAGCAGAGCCCACTCCCTTCTTCCACAGCAGGATAGACGAGTAGGAACAGAGCAGAGTGTTTTTGGGCAAATACCCCCTATCTAGAGGGATTTTGTTGGGAGCCCGCAATCCACTAACCCCTGCCTATTCGGTCTTCTAGCACTTCTCTTTCGTTTCAGGAACATGTTAAGCCCTGTAGACCCAAAGACTACTCCAAGGTCCCTGAGTCTCTGCCCAGCACAGCAGGCCCTTGGAGGACTGTCCCACATAGTAATACTTCTCAGAGTACCTTCCTTGGTGTTCCTTTAATCACTGTATCATAGTATCAGAGTACTTAGGGTCGGAAGGGACCTAAACAGATCATCAGGTCCGACCCCCCACCCCAGGCAGGAATGGGTGCTGGGATCATATCACCCCAGGCAAATATCTGTCCAGCCTCCTCTTGAAGACCTCCAAGGTAGGAGAGAGCACCACCTCCCTTGGGAGCCCATTGCAGAGCCTGGCAGCCCGAACTGTAAAGTAATGTCTCCTGATGTCCGGCCTGAACCTTCTCTCTAACACTTTGTGGCCGTTATTCCTGGTAACGCCGGGTGGTGCCCAGGGGAACAGAGCCTCCCCCAATCTCCACTGGTCCCCCTTGGTGAGTTTGTAAATGGCCACCAGCTCCCTCTCAGCCTTCTTTTGTGGAGGCTGAATAGGGTCAGGCCCTAGCCTCTCTTTGTAGGGCCTGCCTTGCTGCCCCTGACCATGTAAGTGGCCCTCGTCTGGGCCCTCCTGAAGTGCGGTGCCCAGAACTGGACACAGTACTCCAACTGCGGCCTGACCAGTATCGCATAGAGGGGAAGGATCACCTCCTTGGACCTGTTTGTGATGCATCTGTAGATGCACAACAAGGTGCAGTTAGCCTTACTGACTGCTTCCACGCATTAGCGGCTCATGTTCATTCTGGAGTCAACAATGACCTCGAGATCCTTTTCTACCATCATGTTGACAAGAAGGCTGTTCCCAGCCTATACGTGTGTTGCTGTTTCCCTCTCCCTAGATGCAGCACCCTGCACTTGTCTGCATTGAACTCCATCCTATTCTCATCCGCCCACCTCTGCAATTTGTCTAGATCTAGCTGGATTCTTTCCCTCCCCTCCAGCATGTCCACCTCGCCCCACATCTTGGTGTCATCAGCGAATGTGGACAGCGTGCTTTCCACACCCACATCCAGATCGCTGATGAAGCTGTTGAACAGTACAGGTCCCAGGACCGAGCCCTGGGGGACTCCACTGCCCACATCCCTCCAGATTGAAAACAACCCGTCCACCACCACTCTCTGGGTGCAACCATCTAGCCAATTTGGCACCCATTTGACTGTGTAGACATCAATGCCACAGTCACCAAGTTTTTTTAAAAGTATGTGGTGGGAAACCGTGTCAAAGACCTTCTTAAAGTCCAGGAAGACGACATCCACCCCAACACCCTCATCCAGGGACTTTGTGACCTGATCATAAAAAGAAACCAGGTTAGTCAGGCAAGACCTGCCCTCAATGAACCCATGTTGGTTGCCCCTGAGCATTACCTGCCCTGCTGGGCCCTTGCAGATGTGCTCCTTGATGATTTTCTCAAAGGTCTTCCCAAGGACTGAGATAAGACTGACTGGCCTATAATTGCCGGGGTCTTCTTTTCTCTGTCCTCTTCCTCATGCTCCCTGAATTAACCTAAGCAATCTCTGTGCCTTCTCAGTGTTTGTAGATAAGCACCCTCTCCCAGGAGCTGGTCCTTGGTGAAGCCAGGCTTGTTTGGTTCCAGCCATACCTCTCCAGCCCCTAAATGCTCAGCACTGCTTCCATTATACCCACAACTCACTGAAAACTGCCCCAGGAGTGCAGGATACGCCAAGAGTTTTGCACAGGGGTCTGTGTGTGGTGAACGCTTACATGCACAGCCCCAAATCGCAGTGACTTTCCTCGGAGAGGGTGCTTTTATGGCTTTTCTCTGAGAGTCCTGTCCCTCACCTGGCTTTCTGATATCTCCAGGTCCTTCGTTTCTATGCCATATGGGAGAATGCCAACAGCATGTGTGATGAGAAGCGGTCTTTCATCATCCATTACTACTTGGCAGACGACACGGTGGAGGTTCGGGAAATCCATGAGAAGAATGATGGCAGGGATCCCTTCCCAGTGCTGATGAAACGCCAGCACCTGCCCAAAACCCTTGTGGACAAGAAGAGTAAGAGTCTGTCTGTGTGTGTACCCCTTTCGGTCAGCAGGCATTTCCAGTGTCCTTGTGTGCACGGGTGAGCGCATTTGAATGTGGATGTCTGCATGAGTGGCTGGATGCCGTGTGTGCACCCGTGTACAGGTGTGTGTGGCTGTGTACAGTCTGTATCATTTATCCCAGAAAAGTTTCTGGAAACTAAAATATCTTTCCATCATTGTCAACAGAAATCTCTCTTGGTTTTAAAGCCTTTAACTTCCTGCATCTGTTTTCCAAAATAAATTAATCATCACCAGTCTGTCCCTAGCCCTTTGAAGGTGTTGACACTTGCCAAGCATGTGCAGACTCTTCTCACATCTCCAGTCATGTGTAAGGATGAAGACTAACTTCTAGCTAATTAACCTGACTTTTCCTCCACCCCACCCTACCCAGAAACCTTCCCCAGCTGCGTGCTGGAGATCTCTAATCAGGAGGTGCAAGAGTGGTTCACTGCCAAAGATTTAGCAGTTGGCAAGTCCGTCACCCTCCTGGGACGCACCTTCTTCATCTATGACTGTGACAAATTCACACAACACTTCTATCAAGAGAGATTTGGCCTGGACTTCCAGCCAGTGCATATAAAGCAGCAACCGCCAGAGGAGGTCCCGCAGGTAACGGGAGAGATATCACAGGGGGCTAAGGGATGTAATCCATTTGTCACAACGTGGCAAAGACCACGTGCTTTGCAATGTGCTGTTACAATAAGCTTCTTAGAAATATTTTCTTCTCCTAATATTTGCGTGTTGTTAAAGAGGTTGAAGTTAAGAAGATGCCAGATGGGAAAACATGCATCTGTTGACAGCCCTATCCTATACATAAGTGAAATATAGCTAGTGGCTGCTTCAACAGTTAATATCACTGCTGACCAACATGCTAGCTGGACACATCTACACATGCATTTAACGCTATTTGGCTCTGCTGTGCAGTAAATTTACTGTGCAGTAGACTAATTTACTGTGCAGTAAGCACCTGCATGTGTAGATGGTGACACTTTACTGTGCAGTATATTAGTTTACTGTGCAATAAAGCATCTCGTGTGGACACAGCTGCTGTCAAGCAAAAGGCACCTGCTAGTGCTCTGGAAAATACTATGGCTATAATCCTGTTTGATCTCTAAGGTGCCTAACTGTGATCTTGTTCCATCTTGCTTGAGTTCCTGAAAAAATGTTAGTACAGAAGGTGGGTGAGGTCCTCTTTCTCCTCCTTGCTGCTTTTTGTGACTTCGTTTAAGCTTTATCATGCATCTTCATCTTAGCCAAAAGACTATTATTGGCTTTTCCAGTATTAATCATTGAAATTAATGTGAGTTAAACATCTATATGTCTGCTATCTGACCTAGGGGCCTGGCTCCCATTCAATTCTGAAAGGACGTGTGCATTCCCAGCTCACTTCGGCACTTCCGATAACATTATCTTGAATAACAATGCCTCTCTTCAGCCCGCTAGATCACAGTAGATAGGAATTGTATTAGCTGATTTTAGCAGCAGAGCCACGTTCTGCTGTGTCTGATCCTGCTAGCTGCAGCTGTAAGGTGTAGCTGGGAGGAAGGGAGTT
The DNA here is from genome assembly GCF_000455745.1 of Alligator sinensis. Classification (NCBI taxonomy): domain Eukaryota; kingdom Metazoa; phylum Chordata; order Crocodylia; family Alligatoridae; genus Alligator; species Alligator sinensis. Next base: position 601,819 of record NW_005842662.1, on the reverse strand, counting down.
GGATTCTGTCCCTCTCTAGCTATTGTCCCCCAAATCATTCAGACAGGTCCATACCTATGGGCTCCTGCTGCCGATAGCAATAGGATTGCCCAGATATGGCTGAGGGCACAGCCTGACCTGCAGAACTGTGGGCAGTGGTGCTTGGAAGAAAAGCACCCAGCTGGTTACCCCAGGAGAGTTGGCAGTGCTGGCAGTTTCATAGTTTCATAGTTTCTAGGGTCGGAAGGGACCTGGGCAGATCATCTAGTCTGACCCCCTGCCATGGCAGGAAAGAGTACTGAGGGTCAAACGACCCCAGCAAGGTGTTCATCCAGCCTCCTCTTAAAACCCCCCAGGGTGGGAGCCTGCACCACCTTACTTGGAAGCTGGTTCCAGACCCTAGCCGCCCTGACCGTGAAGTAGCGCCTCCTGATGTCCAACTTAAACCTTCCCTCCGCCAGCTTGTGACCGTTATTCCTGGTCACTCCTGGCGGTGCTCGGGGGAACAGGGACTCCCCCAGTGCCTGTTGATCCCCCCTGACTAGTTTATAGCAGGCCACAAGATCCCCCCTCAGCCTTCTCTTCTGGAGGCTGAACAGGTTCAGGTCCCGTAACCTTTCCTAATAGGACCTGCCCTGCTGTCCCTTGATCATGCGAGTGGCCCTCCTCTGGACCCTCTCGATGCTGTCCACATCCCTCTTAAAGTGCGGCTCCCAGAACTGGACGCAGTACTCCAGCTGCGGCCTGACCAGTGCCGCATAGAGGGGGAGGATCACCTCCTTGGTCCTGCTTGAAATGCATCTGTGGATGCACGACAAGGTATAGTTGGCCTTCCTAGCCACCTCCCCACACTGCTGAGCCATGTTCATCTTGGAGTCAATAATGACTCCAAGATCCTTTTCCCCCTCCATGCTGACAAGGGGGGATTTCCCCAGCCTGTAGGTATGGTGCCGGTTGCTCCTCCCCAGGTGCATCACCTTGCACTTGTCTGTGTTGAACCCCATCCTGTTCTCCTCCGCCCATCCTTGTAACCTGTCAAGGTCTGACTGTAGCCTGTTGCTCCCTTCTATTGTGCCCACATCCCCCCACATCTTGGTATCATCAGCAAATTTGAACAGGGTGCTTTGCACCCCCTCATCCAAATCACTGATGAAGATGTTGAACAGGGCGGGCCCGAGGACCGAGCCCTGCGGGACCCCACTGCCCACGTCCTTCCAGGCTGAGAAGGACCCATCCACTACCACCCTCTGGGTGCGGCTCTCTTGCCAGTTGGCGACCCATTGGACTGTGTGGGTGTCTACGCCACAGTCTCCCAGTTTCCTAATGAGAACGGGGTGAGAGACAGTGTCGAAAGCCTTCCGGAAGTCCAGGAAGACTATATCCACTGCTACCCCTGCATCCAATGATTTAGTGACCTGATCGTAGAAGGCCACCAGGTTGGTCTGACATGACCTGCCGCTGATGAACCCGTGCTGGTTGCCCCTGAGCATGCATTTCCCTGCTGGCCCCTCCTGGATGTGTGCCAGAATAATTTTCTCGAACAGCTTGCCCAGGATTGAGGTAAGACTGACTGGCCTATAGTCTCCCGGGTCCTCCTTCCTCCCCTTTTTGAAAATGGGAACCACGTTGGCCCTCTTCCAGTCCTCCGGCACCTTCCAGAGCACCACGAGTGCTCATAAAGCTGCGCCAGGGGACTCGCAATGACCCCTGAAAAACCAACCTTATTGCTGATGCTATTCAATCTGGAGACGGAGAGGCAATGCAGCTGGGACCCCAGAGGGCCATTTTTACTGAGCCCCTTTTCTGAGTAATTAGCACAGAGCCAGTCTTGGCTTTGTAATGGAGACAATGGCTTGAGATTCCTGTACCTAAAACCCTGGGGTATTAATGGTGGGGAGAACATTAGAGCCCTTAGTTGTGATGGTACCCGGTGACGTAATTCTCATCAAACAGGGCTTTTCCCATGAGTTGCTCCCTGAAGGGTGTCTTTATAACCACTGCTGCCTCTTCTCTCTCACACATGCAGATTATTCCTCCCTACAATGGCTTTGGCTTCCTGGAAGACTCCCTTCAGAATTGCTTCTCCCTCCTTCCAAGACCCCCCAAGAAAAACATCATTAAGATGCTAGAGAATGACCACAAAGTGCTGCGGTACCAGGTGACACTGGTAAGTGCTTTCCTTCACCTCCTGGTACCCAGGAGGATGGGGTATCTTTTGCTGGCTTTTCCTGCTTTGTCCCATCCAGTCCTGATCTGAATCAATGGAACGAGGAAGATCTCTGCAAACCAGAGAACGATCCTCTCCCCAAGAGGTTCCCTGTGTTCAAGTATTCATTTCATGATAAGTGGCCATATTGGAGGATAGACAAGTTGAAGGATTGGGCCAAAAGGAATCCCATGAGGTTCAACAAGGACAAATGCAAAGTCCTGCACTTAGGAGGGAAAAATCCCATGCACCGGGGCAGGCCGGGGCTGACTGGGCAGCAGCTCTGCAGAAAAAGACCTGGGGGTGACAGTGGACAATGAGCTGAATATGAGCCAGCAGTGTGCTCTTGTTGCCAAGAAGGTTAATGGCACACTGGGCTACATTGGTAGGAGTGTACCAATAGGCTCCAACAGCCAGTAGGTCAAGGAAAGTGATTCTTCCCCTCTATTCAGCACTGGGGAGGCCACATCTGGAGTCCTGTGGCCAGCTTTAGGCCCGCCCACTACAGAAAGGATGTGGACAAATTGGAGGGAGTCCAGCGAAGGGCAACAAAAACGGTTCGGAGGGTGGGCACATGACTTATGAGGAAAGACTGGGGGATCTGGGCTTATTTAGTTTAGAGAAGAGGAGATGGAGAGGAGACTTAATAGCAGTCTTTAGCTACCTGAAGGGGGGTTCAAAAGAGGATGGAGCTGGAACATTCTCAGTGGGGGCAGATGACAGAACAAGGAGCAATGAAGTTTAGGTTTCATAGTTTCATAGTAGCTAGGGTCAGGAGGAACCTGAACAGATCATCTAGCCTGACCCCCTGCCACAGGCAGGAAAGAATGGTGGG
>NW_005842662.1:582911-598332 GCF_000455745.1 Alligator sinensis | reverse complement strand
CTGTGCTTTCAAGAAGGGAACTCCCAGCCTGTATGTGTGCTGTGGATTCCTTCTCCCAAGGTGCAGCACCCTGCATTTGTCTACGTTGAACCCCATCCTATTCTCGTCTGCCCACTTTTGTAGTCTGTCTAAATCTAGTTGCAGCCTCTCTCTCCCTTCAAGAGTGTCCACCTCGCCCCACATCTTAGTGTCATCAGCAAACTTGGACAGCGTGCTTTCCACCCCCTCGTCCAAGTTGCTGATGAAGATGTTAGACAGTGCGGGCCCGAGGCCCGAGCCCTGGGGGACCCCACTGCTCACATCTCGTCAGGTTGAGTACAACCCGTCCACCACTACTCTGGGTGCACCCCATCAGCCAATTTTTTACCCATCCAACTGTGCAGGCACCCATCTAACTCAGGTTAGATATTCGGAAGAATTTTCTCACTAGGAGGGTAGTAAAACACTGGAACAGGTTACCCATGGAGGTGGTGGAAGCTCCATCCTTAGGGGTTTTCAAAACCCAGCTACACAAAACTTTGGCTGGGATGATCTAGTTGGGGCTGGTCCTGCTTGGAGCAGGGGACTGGACTAGATGTGACCTCTTGAGGTCGCTTCCAACCCTCATTTTCTATGATTTTATGATCCTATATTAAGGGAGGATAAAATGGGACCAGATAGGACTAAGCAGTCCTGCTCCCAAACCCAATGCAGTCAACACAGGCACCCACTGACTTCACCACGTTGGGCTGGCCCTCATGAGAACAGCAGTGCAGCTGGAGCCTTCCCTCTGACAGCCATCTGGCCTCCTCACATCCATGCCTGCTCATTATCACACTGCCTGCTTTCAGGACTGCCTTCAAATGCATGCCCTCCTCCTCCTCCCACAGGCTAGTCCCGGGTTCAGGAACCAGCTGTGCCCCATTATGCGGGGCCTGCCGGCTGCCAAAGCAGAGGCAATTTGATGTCTCAGAAGCTACTGAAAGAACCTGTGTGGGCGTTGCACTTTTCATGCAGGAGCAGTTTTTACAGGGGCCTTCCCCTGCCACCTTCCTGTCGCCATCTGGAAGGGCAATGGCATTTCCCATGCTACCCTCGGCTGTATGAATTCAAGCCCCTCTACAACCTAAAGCAGCCTTTTTCAGACATAAGACACCCCTTGGGAAATGCTAGCTCTTAGTTTTCACTTGTTTTGTGACTACAGAAAAATAATAGAAGGGTTTTTGCCTTCTTTTGTAGCAGAGGGCATGCCTCTGTACATGAGGTCTCTTGAGTTAACGACCTTTTATAGAAACAAGACACTGGCTGCCGTGGTCTCCCTGCTTTACCTGTGGCAGGTTAGGGTGTTATGTCTTGTGTTGTGTCAGGGTTGATGGGAGTTTTACAAAGAGGTTAGATAAGGGATTTGTATGGGATGGCTTGACTATATTTCATGGTGTCCATGGTTTTATTACTGTACATTGTGCTCACTGCTGCTCTTGTTGGCCTGCTCAGATTGAATGACCTAGGATTTTAGACCCTTAGCTTATGGCAGGTCATTAGGGGCAACTTGTGAGTGTCCAAGCCGGGGGACTCTAGCTCTGGATGTCCACATATGCCTTTCCCAACCCCACAGCTCACTCCTTCCATTCACTTCTCCAGGAGTCTCCAGACCCCATCGACAGAAAGCGATGTTTCATCCTCTCCTATTTCCTCTCCACGGACATGATCAGCATCTACGAGCCGCCCGTTCGCAATTCGGGGATCATCGGAGGCAAATACCTCGGGAAGACCAAAGTCCCCAAGCCAGGCAGCACGGTGGAGAATCCCACCTACTATGAGCCAGCTGACCTCACCATCGGGGCCACAGTCGAAGGTGGGTCTGGCTGTGGCCCTAGTGCCCGGTCAGAGCACCCGTATCTCAGACTAGCTCATTGCTTTCAGTGGTTTTTCTGACTTCTGCTGCTGATATTGCATAGGCTGTTTGCAAACAGCCAGCCCTGGGCCATGCAGAGTCCAGCTCATCAGGGGATAGATGTAAATTGTCATGGTTGCTTTGACTTCCATGGGTGCTCCCACCTTTACTGTGTATCAAAAGGGAGCACAGCATTTGGTTAGCTGATGTCCTGGGACATGCCAGCTTTCCAAGACTGGATTGGGCCTGGAAGCCACTAGCATGGACCATAAATGCCTCCACCAAGGGAAATCACCCTGATACTAAGATGTGTTAAATCTCCAGTGCTCAATAAAAATATACCCTAGGGTCAAGTCCGAGGCCTTCACTCAGTAGCTTGACTCGCACCGAGTGAGTTCAGAAGGAGCCTTTTCACTCTGAGCCCCCAGAGCAGGGAGCTCACTTTATCCCACAGGGATAAAGTGCCTTGCCCAGGCATGGAGGTGCGCAAACTGCTGTGTTCTCCTTTGCCCAGTGTTTGGCCACAGGTTCGTCATCACCGATGCCGATGAGTACGTCCTGAATTACGCAGAGAGCAACCCCGACGTTTTCCCTGCGGCAACACTGCAGTCTCTGCGGGATCACTTTGCCCCTCGCCGAGCAGCAAAGCAGGCTACTGAGAGGTAGGCGTGGATGGGCAGTGGGTGAAAGCTGGTGAGAACAAGGGCTTACGGCACATCATTTGCTTGCAAGCTGGTTAGAGGGAGGGGAGTGAATTGTTTCCAAGAGCTCCCATGTCCTTTTGTTTGCTGTCGGGGCAGGGGATCTTTCCTGAGTGGGAGCCTACATATTGGCCGTACCTTTGTGACTCCTGTTCTTTTTTCCCTGGCACCTTGTTTTTGAAGCTCTGCTCTTTTGTTTTAACAGTCCTGGGTCTGTTTCTGGGAGTTAGGGTGGCCATGCTGTGAGTGGGGAGGGTGAACTGGATGCTTTTGTGGACCCCTTTGGACTAAATATCTATTACACAGCTTGTGGACTCTTGGGCCCGGGTGCTTCCTGCCAGCCCCATGTTCACACTCATTTTTAGCGAACTCTTGCCTACCCCTCCAGAGTTCAGGTTTCTCCCACAGCCCTGGGGAAGCCACCTCACGGAGCTGAGCTTGGTGCATTCCAGCCCCAGCGCATTACAGTAGCGCCAGCCACGTTGCACTTGGCACTATACAACTTCATGGAAGGAGACAGCGCCTGCCACAAAGAGCTTACCATCTAAACAGAGTAGGGGTAGTGGGAAGGGAAACAGAGGCAGGAGCTATCTGCCCAGGGTCTCCCAGCAAGGTTGTGTCAAGCATTAGGGCTATACTTCACCTTCAAATCCCAGCCCAATGTCCTGACCGGCATTCAGAGGAGCCTGTCATCTGGAACAGGTCCTTTAGCACCCTGCCATACATCTGGGTGCACTGTCCAGCTGGATCAGGGATGCAAGTGGCCACCAGACATTTGAGTGTTGGAGCCCATAAGACCAAGACTTAGATCAAGTCTGCCAAGAGGAACTCCCACATCCTGACATTTCCCCTCTCCCTTCCTCTCCAGCAAGTTGTCTGCAACAGGAACTAACAGGCAGGAGCTGGAGGAGTTAGTTATGCAGGTTCAGGATCAGATGAGGCAGCATAACTACCTGAGCAACGGCAGCCTGCGGGAGGCCTTCCTTCGCCAGGACAAGGATGGCTCCGGTTTCCTGGACAAAGCAGAGTTCCTTGGCCTCTGCACCCGTTTTAACCTGCCAATCAGTGATGCCCTGGTGAATAAGGTCAGAAAACATCCCACTCAGGCCTGCTTTGGCATTCAACAGGCAAAGCCTGTCCCTTCTTAGCAGGACTTTCCCCATCAGCTTCCCCAAGCCAGGCACCATGGGGTTGGGGTGGGTGTCTCTCCTGGGCCACTGAGCAGGGGGGATAAAGGAGGAAGGCAGGTCATAGGGGAGCTATCCCATGGCAGTACCCAGGGGTGGAGCTGCCTTCACTTTGCCCACCTCTGGACTGCAGAAGCTGACCTTCCCTACTCCTGAGTGGCTGCCATGACCTGTCTCCTGGACTTATCCAGCCCTTTATCACAAAACCCGGGAGGAGCATCCACTGCCACCCACCCCCTTCTAATACCCCAGATCCAGTGATTGAAGCAGCAGCAGGATGGGGAGACCTGGGTTCAGGTCCTTCCTCTGCCTGACGTCAGGCCATTTGTCACTGCTACTCCCACCTCCCAGGGAATCTGTAGCCTTTTGGGGAGGAAATTCATGCAGGGGTAGGAAGAATTGGGCTCCAGCAAGCATGATAGTATTTTGTATTGAGTCCTCAGTGGAGCAGGGTCTCCTTACGCCTAGACGAGTGCCCTCACCACTAGGCACTAGGTGAGGCGGGTAGAAGAACGCCTGCTTTGTGCATCCTGATGGAGCTGGGGCATAGGCTAGGCCGTGAGCGGCTCAAACAGGTCTGTGCACGCGGAGAGACAGACAGCACAAGGATGCTGCTGCTCCATCATCAGGCAGCAGCTGATGGAGAAAGGGTGGGCTCTACCAATCTCAATTTTAGGCTCAGGCGCAGGTGTCACAGTCATAAGCTGCCTGCCAGCACCAGTGACTATGACTTGAAGCAGTCCAGCTGGCTTGCCATGAAAGTGCTCCAAGCCTGAGAGGGCAGGTGCACTGAGTCTTCACCGCTGCCACCACCACAGACCATCCCAAGGGCTAGGAAACCACACACACTTGGTTAACAGGCCAAGCAGCGACAGAGCCGCGGTGCCCTCGGCGAGATTTGTGGGACGTCATGGGCTGCCTCGTAAGAAATAGGACTGGCACACACACGTGAGGGGAGAAATATAATATTCCTGGAGCAAGGGCTTCTCAGCAGAAGCGCTGCTTGCTTCAGAGCCAGTGCAGAAACACTTTCCACTTGGGAGGAAGAGATATGAAACAAGAGAAGGTGATATTCCCCTCATTTTTTGTTGCTTTAGCAAACTATTAACATCTCATTTCCCGAAGCCCCCAGCCAATTTGGAGGAGGTACTATTAAATTGTGCTGTTAATTTGCATTGCAGCAAAGACCCCATCCACAACTGGTGCCCCATTGTACTGGGAACTGAGGGGGCCAGAGGAGACCCCAAGGTGTTGGGAAGAGACGATGGTTGCTTGTTGTAACAAATCCCCCTTTCCTGCCCCTTGCAGCCACAGCGCGGCTCTTTGTAAGCGGGGCTGCGTTAGCACAGTTCTCCACCCAGACCAGTAAACCCAGTTTCTTAACAGGGCTGAGAACTGCAGGGGGAGGTCTGTAACTGGTGGAGGTTTCCTCTCTAGCAGCACCTGGTCATGGGCATATCCCTTTAAATGAAATGCTAATACCTGCAACCTCTCATCTCCTTGTACTGCTGTTTCTTCCGTAGCTGATCAGCCTCTGTTTGCACGGGGAGGACAAAATTAGCTACCACGATTTCATCAGAGCTTTCTCTTGACAACCAGGAGCAGCAACGCAGCCAGCCAGCCAGGACGTCCCCAGTCAAACTGACCTTTATTAAAACATTGTACCTCTTGAACGCTTGCTCTTGACTCCTGCTTTGCTTCCTTCTTACCCGCTCGGCCTTTTCTCCACCAGGGTCCCCTCGGTCTCAGCCACTTTGCCTTCTTCTTTGTTTCACTCGCCATCATACATGCTGTTTCTTGAAACCAACCTCACAAGAAAAGCTTCAAATAAAATGAAGCAGCATTCCCTATTGCCTCCCCCAGACATTTTTTTTTTTTTTGGGTAGGGGCAGGGTGCAGCTGGATAGATTGAGAACTTTAGGTCTCAGACACCCCTGTAGCTAGCAGGGCTTAATATTATGAGAAGCAAAGATTTTGACTATCCTGTTAAGGTATTACCGGTGTTGCCCTCCCTAGACAGAGGCTAGGACCTTGCTGTGTCCATCACTAGTCTGAGTGCCAGCAGCCCCTCACTCATGAATGCGGCAAAAGGGCAGATGCATCCATCCCCCTTGAATCCAACACATCCCAAGTGCCTTAAATAGCTGAGCACTGAAATGAAGCATCCACCAAAGATAACCCTGCTTGCTTAACAGGAAACTTGGTGCTTTGCTCTTGTGTGTCCCGAAAGCAACACATCCTGCCACCAGCCAGGGAGCTGCCCGGCAAATGCAGTGGTGGTTGAAGCTCCTGGACAATGGACTTGGGATAAGCACGCTGCCTCCACCCCTCCAACGCTTCACCTGTTCACCTGCCATCTCAGAAACATTGGGTCCCATTTGAAAACACTTGAGAGCTTTGTGCTAGTCCCCTCTTGAGTGTCAAGAAAGCCATGATCGGGGGAGCCTATGGCACCGTTTAAAATCTATGGTTTCCCATCTCTGCTTGACAGAAGCTGACCCAGAACCATCCATGAACTATACGGCAGCCCATCATTGCTGCCATTGGAAATCCCAAGCACAAATGAAGAGCAGCTGCTTCACAGGCACAGGGAACGCAGGTATCATATGATCTGGTAGGGATGTACAACTCATTTACTCCATCAGCTCCTGCTTCCTCATGCGCACCTGGGATTCCCAGCCAAACACGTGGCAGGTCCCAGCATCATCTCTGCAAGCTGGGTGCTCTTGCCTTTTGGGGCCATGCACACTGCTCCCTCCTCCAGCAGAGACTCAATCAAAACCATCTCTGGCCCTTCTCAGATCTTAAAAATTCATTGCTCAACTTTCCTTCGAACGTGGTCAGGGCAGCAAGGTGAAGAGGCTTGATCCAAAGCCCGTCATAAGCCACCCTTCCATCAAGGGCAACGGTGCAGCGAGGCAGGGAACTACCAGGTGGTCTCTACAGTTCTGCTAAGAAAATGCAATGGGCTCAAAAGACATGTCCCCGTAGCAGCTACAGAAGGTGTTACCCGCCCAAAGGTCTGCATATGCTACTTCTTGCCCAAATGTCAAGCGGGTCAGACTGTATCTACCTCTGACACACCCAAGAGAGCTGACCTGTTACACTTCAGCAACACACACTTGGCTTGCAATACAAAGGGGTCCTGGTTTTCTCTGATAAAAAAATAAATCCAAATTTTCTGATTTTAAAAAAGGAATTGGGACTCGTGGTAGAGATACTGTCTTTTATTAGACCAACTAGATTTTTGCAAAAAAATTATTTAATTGCAAGCTTTCATGCACAAACAACCTTCCTCCAGGCATAGGAGAAAAGATTGTAAAGCTTATCCTGGGTAGAAATAAAAGTTCATGTTTCATAGGAGAGTTGAAGGTGGTAACATTTCCGGTTTGGAACAGTTCATTTTATATGCAGATTAGGCTCAGAAAAAGTTAGAATAATCTCTTTACCTCAAAGTTGTTTGGAGGTAAACAGGGTGTTGTCGTATTTCCATATAAAGAATTTTTTTTGCAAAAATCTAGTTGGTCTAATAAAACATATTGCTTCTACCACGAGTCCCAATTCCTTTTGCTTCTAGACCAATGCAGCTACAACCTGGATAGCTGATTTAAAAAGGTAACCCCAAATCCACATTTTTTTCTGTGATTACAATGAAATGCCACTAATATATAATCATGAGTGGCATTTCATTTCAATCACAGAAAAAAATGTGGATTTGGGGTTACTTTTTTAAAATCAGAAAATTTGGGATTTTTTTTTTTTTTTTTTAATCAAAGAAACCCAGAATCCCTGATAATAAAGTATTAGCAAAATGAAGAGAAAAATGCAGACGCGGTTATGAGCACATTGATGATTCTATGCCTTTTATTTAGTTATTTCAGAAAATACTTTTGTTGAGAGTTTCTCACAAAAACTCCTTAACAAAAAAACAAAAATCCGTACAAAAGTCTTCTTAAGTGACGGGGATGCGGGGGAATCAAACACATGGGATTTTTTTTTTAAAGTCTGAAACAATTATCCGAAACAACAAAACAGAAAAGAAATTTGCACGACAGTATAAATATGGAAGAAGAGTTTTCCTTGAGTTTGTTGGTTTGGTCCGTGGAATTAAACAGATGGAAAAAAGAGAGGTACGTATACCCAATCTAGCCTTTCTGCCTTGAGTTCTTCCCTGCCTCTAACAAAGAGCGTGCACATGGAGAGGGGACCGAAGGGTACAGGCGATAACTTCGCTAGCAGACTACCCGAGCATGCCACCTTGAAGGTGACAAAGGAGCTGGCAGAGCCAGACCGTTGCAGACCCTAACACCAGTACAAGAAGTCAGCCAAAGCTGGGGACTCCACCTCCAGGGACTTCATCTACGTTAGGCAAAAGTCAGATGCAGCTGTAACTCCAACCCACTGGGACAAAGACCGATCTCATGGGCACCCCCACTGCCATCCAGGCAGGAAAGTCCGCTCAAAATTGGGGAGTGGGAGAACTTGTGTATAGCGGGTGGCAAAGACAACTTTAGAAGAACAAACAGACTTCACTTTAATGCCCAATTGCGCAAGGAAGATTCATTCAATGAGCTCTTAAAATAATTGCTCTCTGCAGAATGCTGTTATCTCCCCCATCTATCACACCCACGAGACACCTGGGACAGAGGAAGAGAGAACGGGTGCTTCTTCAAAGGCTTTTTCCATGGCTCAGGCTAAGGGGCAGGTGAGGCCAGCTGTGCTCATGCAGCTTGACCATGTCTCAGACCTGTTCCTCCAAGCGTTCGCGAATGGCCGTGAGTACTCCATGATCCAAGTCGGTTATTGCACAACCCAGGAGGGCAGAGAGGGACGCTGTAACACTGAATTACGGATCCCCCACGTTGGTGGAGGAAGGGCACTTGGATTATTGCAGATGTGCAGCACGTTGCAGGATGTGACCCAAGAAGAAAACCCATCTGAGAAGGTGGTTATCCCCGTTTTTTTTTTTTCCCTGGCACCTTTGCAGGTGGATTGGTCAATGCTAGAGACTTTAAAAGAGCATAAAATCTAACCTGGAAGAAAAATGGTTCTTCAGAACAGAAAGTCTTGTCCTGGGACAAAATGCAAGGAATTTAGAGCTAGTTCCTGCAGGGCTGGAAGGGGGAGAGTTATCTGGATGGGAGCCCTCTGCATCACCTGAACCAAACGATACCGGCGGTAAGACAGCCAGGGCTGCGTCGCTGCTGGAGCTCTCCAGTTTAGGATTGCACATCGACTTTTCTAGCAGGACCAAAGGAAATAGGGAAGGGTGGGGATATCCCCCTCTACGGAAGACACTGTTCAACAAGTAAAAAAAAGGCATAGAAAACGAAGGGATTCTTCCAACACAACCTGTCCCCTTTACTGGTGGCTCTGAACATATGCGCAATATAAGTAACATCAGACATACCCATGGAGAGCTGGAGGAAGGGGGTGTGGCGATGGATACGGTACAAAGGGCAAGAGTACAAAAGGACTATATGGCAACATAAGGCACTTGGTTTACAGAGTACAGTGAGCTTCTTTGCAGAGATGCAGGATGGTACAAGAGAAAAAGCTGCCTGGGGTGCCGAAGGAATTATGGTTGGCTTGGACTGCACAAAAGCCACCGGCGAGCATGGGAAGCGGGTCCCTCAGCAGGTGCAAAGCCACCAGCTCCAAGTGACACCAACCGGTGCTTTGCAGAAGTCCTGCCAAGCCTCTGCCTCTTTGAAGGCCCCAATGGTAGCCATCTGGCTGGAGAAAGGGGGCAGGAGTGGGAGTGCTGCGCTAAGCCTAGGTGCCCAGTGCTTACATCTTCCAGCTCCCCCTTTGCTGGTATTAGCATCCACCTTGTATCCCGTAATGCTGCTCTCCCATTACCAGAGCTCCCTCCACCCACATGATGGATTAGGAAGAAGCACACCATGCACCCAGCAAGGGCTTGGGGCAGTCACAAGATGCTACCTATGGGACCTCTGGGAACCTGCAGCTGGCATTGCTCACTTGAAGCTCAAAGGTTACTGGAGGCAAGGGGAAGGGATTTAACCTGAGCAGCTGCATCAGGTGCCCAGACCCTTTCTCCCCAGCCCTGGATGTGGCCATCAGCAGGAGGGAGAAGCATGGCTGAGAAGGCCTGGAAAATAAACCCGTGAGAGCTGCAGTCGGCTCCTCTCACCACCCCGAAAAAAGCACGGAGGAGAGCGTGGGCAAGCGCCATACCCCACAGGTAGACTGGCAGAGACAAGCAAAGAGGGATGAGCCAGGAGCATCTTGCGTCATATATTCCCACCAGGTCACTTGTCCCTTAGGAAGGAAGGGTAAACCCTGATTGCTACCTGAATTGCTTGGGAAGCAAGTCCGCACCTGTGCCCCAGCCCACCTTCTGCCTCTCCCCTCCTGCTCCGGGAGCAGCAGCACCCCCGCCACGCTCAGCCAAGAGGAAATGCTACCGAACAAGGTTGCAATAACATGCAGCGTGGAACCAGCGTTGCCAAAAAGGAAGCACCCGCCACGGTGCAACGGGAATGGAAACTCCTAATTGCTTTGCTGCACACAGGGGCAACAGGGAACTCCCGCAGAGGGAAGACGCAGCAAAGCAACCGGGCAAAGTCTTGATCCACACGTGGCACTGGAAGAGACCTGCTGCCTAGCGGGTTGGGATGGGCCTGGCAAGAGGAGGGCAGGGGTGAAGCCAGGGATAGCGCCGGAGGGGGGTCCTGGGTGTCAGGACAGTCCTGCCTGCCGCCATCGCCTTCCAACACCACGTGCAAAGAGGGGCCGATGAGGGAAAGTGGTCTTCGGAAACAGATGGCCTCTGAGGTAGATTTGAGGGGATTTCCATCCAACCCGCCGGGGCGGCAGGAAGGCTGCCGTATGGCGCGGGTAAGGTGGGAGCCCTCCCTCGCCCGCGGGCAAGTCTACGCCGATTCCCATCCCATTCATGGCTCAAAGGGAACGATGGGGCTGGGATTCGGGAATGGGATGGAAACCTGGTTGTGATATAGCACCTTGGTGGATACAAGCCCGGTATCCTTGGAAGAGGAAAGGGGGCAGAGAAGGGCAGGGCCAGGCTGGGATGGCAGAGGCACTCGGATGCCCAAAGGTGGAAGGGTACGGTCGTGTTAACCCCATCGGGACAGCGTTCTCCCGGACGCGGCACAAAAGCTTAGGACCGTGACGCCCCAACACCACGTGGCGCATCCTGAAGGCTGCAGAAACGGGGTTATCTTGGTGATAGTGGAGGGGCTCAGGCAGATGCCACCTGAACCCAAATTTGGCCTGAGCTACTTCCCTGGGTGCAGCCATCCCCGCCATAAGGCACTGAGAGTCAAGGGGCAGAGGCGAAGCCTGGTCACCGTGCCACTGAGGAGGGGGAAGGACAAGTCAGGACTGGGCTCAGCCATTAGCACCAGCAAGTCCAGAGGGGCTGGTGCTGGGAATTCCCTTCCAGCTGCAGAAGCGGGCGAGATGAGCAGATGCTGGTTGAGGTGCCTTGGTGGGGAGAACAGGCAGGAGCTGTTCCCCACTCGGTCACCTGCCCAGCTCTCTAGGACATGACCCAAAGCCAAGGCTGGAGGGGTTGCTAAACACAGCTAAGGGCACATTGCAGCCTCCTCTGGGGAGATGCTTGGTCTAGACCTGGAGTGCCTGCTGGATCCTGTGGAGCCTGCTCGAGGCAGGACAGTCTCACCAAGAGCTCCAGAAGATGCCACAAACACCCAAGATCTGGCTGTAGTCTCCCCCCATGCCCAACGGTAGCAGTCACTCGGACTATGCTTGCAGCAAGTCAGCCCCTGGAGCCACAGCTACCATCCCTCCAAACCACGGATCCAGGGAAAAATAGGGTTGCTTGGGGGAAGGGAGCAGGGAGGAACCTGCTGTGGAAAAGGGATCCTATATCTGGTACTACCTTGTGGTGCATATTCATTAAAAAAAAAACCCAACCCAGTAATGAATGGAAAGAGGGGAGTGGGGGGAATTGCACGATGGTTTATAATAGGATTGAGAGGAAGATGAAGGCTGGAGCTTTGTGTTGGGCTCCTATGTAGGGAGGAGAGATTGGTTGCGGGGGGGTTTGGTTTTATTGCAATGGTCTGAGAGAGGAAGAGAGAGAAAAAGAGCGTGGAAGAGAAGAGAGAGAGAGATAGAGAAAAACGCGCGAGCGCAAGCTGGTGAAGACAACGTGTTTTCAAGCCATCCAAGATGGCACCTGCAGGGCTGGGGAGCAGAGGGCTGGTGCTTAGTCCTGGTCTCTCACCCTCCGGCCCTGCAGACCGGCCTTTGGCTCTACGGAGACTTGAGCTTCTTGGTGCGCGGCGAAGTCCCGTTCTCGGCTTTCACCACCCCGTTTTCATGATAACCTGGGGGCAGGGGAGGGGGAGTGCAGCGGGTCACTCAACATGAAGGGGACCGGGACTGTCCATCCTAGAGGGACAAGCCCAGGGAGGGGTGTAGAGACCCAGGACTGTTTCAGCTTTCTCTGTGCTGGACCCACACCCTGCCTCCGCTGGTCTTTGCACGCTGAACAGGATGAGGACAGTAGCAACTTGGTCCAGCACTGCAACATATGGGCTGCGAGGGAATGCAGACCCGACTTCTCTTGGGTCGTAGCCCATGGGGCTGGCCTGACTTCAGCTGGGGCATCCCCATCCCACCCCTCTTGCCCCGACCTAGCGCTCACCTGACTCCCTCTTGAGGGGCTTGGACTGCTGTTTGGCGATGGTGGCAGAAGCTGCGGCCCGCTTCCTGGCGCTCTGCTCGTTCCAGTACTCCCGCCAACGCCGCAGCTGGAAGTGGATGAAGCGCCACATCATCCAGGTCTGGAAGAGGCAGACCACGAGCAGCACGCCCATCCTGAAGGGAGCAGAGGAGTCGCAGTTGAGAAAGCAGCAGGGAGGCGAGCACCAGAGCAGAGCCTCCGGAAAGCTGGAGGGCCCCAGGGTCACCCCGAACCTCGCCAAGTCGGTCCCCAAGCTATTAAGTGGCCTTTTATGCCCCCGAGGGCCACAGAGAACTGGGGACAAGTGCTTGTGGGACTCCCCAAACCAATTTTTTATGGAGAGGGAGAGTCAGGCACCAACCGGCATGAACATGAGCCTTGTTGGCAGCTCAGACTCCCAAATTATCATAAACATCTTGGTCCCTCCCCACCAAGTAAGACCCCTGCACAGATACCAGGGAAGGCAGCGACTGCTGGAACCACACAACAGGGTGCTAACAAACACCGAAAAGATAAAAGGAGGAGTTTTTTTACTCTGTCCTCTCTCTCTGGTCTACAATAAGTCATTTGAGTGAATCAGTCCTAGATTTGATGGCCTGCCAAGACACTTATGATCATCTATAACAGCCTCCTGTTAGAGACAAGGGGCAGCCCAAGCAGAAGAAATCTGGAGTTTCAGATCCCTACACAGGGGATCTGAAACTCCGCAGAGGAAAAACAAAACTTTGCCCTGGGAGCCACACAGGGCAGTCACTACAGCTTTCTTCCGCCTCCTTCCCTTCCCAACAACACGAACGTATGCCCACAATGCCAAGGATCTCCCAAGCTACAGACCACAAAGTCGATGGCGAAAGTCCTTGGCAAAGACCTACCTAAGCAGCAGAGTGTTGAAGTTTCCTTTCTCAGGCTCAAATGTCTGGTTGTCCTCCCGCGCCAGCCCAAAGGCTATGACCAGCACGGAGAGGGTGAGGGTGAAGAGCCGGGTGACCACAAACACAACAGCCCAGGCATTAAACCTGTGTGAAGTCAAGGCAGCAGAGTCACCAAGACAAGCCTCCCCTCGCCAGGACTCCCCAGGCAGGCTGGCAGGTGCCTGGAGTACAGTCATTTCAGCAGCTGGACTCCTCCAAGGAGCCTGGGACAAGGGTGTTTTGGGGGGGGTGGTGAACCTTGGCCCACCTGTCCTACAAGGTAAGAGCTCATCTAAGAGCTGCCCCAACCGCTGCTGCCTCAGTGAAGGCCCCGCTGCTTAAAAAGGCCACAGAGTACCAGGACCCAACCAGTCACTCGTGAGGTCCATTAGCAAGAGGAAATGCATGAGGTTGGTGTTGGTGCCATATGACTTCCTGGGCAAGCCAGAGGGGGCTTGAGCACTCTCCAAAACACGCTCTGTTTTGATTCTGCAGGGCTTTCTGCTATGTCTACCCCAGGACCATGGCCACCAACACTCAGGATTGTTAGTCCAAGCCTGGAGCAATCTAGGGTCTGATTCTCTGATGCCCATCATACTACAGGCCCCATCCAAGCAGGGAGCTCTCGGGTTATTTCTGCTGGGATGGCAACAGGGATTATCACCCAGACAGGGTCCCGGTGCATGAGGTGCCATGAAGCCATCTGGTGACAAATGGCATGATCAACCTAAACAGAAAAACAGGCAAAGTGGGAGCAGGTGGGGGACAAAGGATGGACGGGGAGGGAGACCATGACTGAGCCCATGTCTCATGGTAGGTCAACAGCTGGCTCAGGCTCTAGTGCTGGGGGCGGGGGAGGAAGCAAGGCTACTCTCAGCTCCATGCACTTACAGCTTCTCGTTGTTCTCATCCGTGAAGTAGACAAGGCGGGCCATGTGGAAGAGGAATTCGGCCACGTACTGCAGCAGCAAGAGGATCAGCCCCAGCCGGGTGAGGCTAGAGAGAAAAGAAACAGGCACGGCCATGCTGCAACCCATCATGCTCCATCCCCCTTATTACCCTGACTCCAAGTGGGTACCACCCTAGTGCCTACAGGCTGCAACCAAACTCCAGGCCTCTTTGTACCAGGGGCTGCGCAGATGCAGCAGGAGAGACGCCCTGCCCCAAAGAGACTGCAGTCTGAACAGACAATCCATGCAGGAAACTGAGGCACAGAGAAGTGCAGTGACTCAGCAGGGCCTCCCAAGTCCCAGCCCCTGGTCTGTGCTGCCCATCACATACCCTACATGCCCTGTGGGGAGAGATACTAACCCTCACATGTGTTTAGCTGTGAAGCACCGTGCCATGGGAGAAAGCTTCTCCTGGCACAAGAGGGGGCCATGCCTCATAGCCAACACCATTTGATGCTCTGAAAGCACGAGGCATCATCCGTCCTGGCTGATGTACCTAAAGAGCCTCTTTGTTCCCAAAAACTGTAACCATCACCTTGCCTCCGACATATCCTGCAGCTGGGAGTTTCAAAAGCCATTTGGCTTCTTAATAACCCTCTTTATTCAATTCTAAACACGGTGGCCAACTCTAAATTTCCAGGTGTCCAAGCTAAGACCCCAGTCTCCAGCAAAGGCTGAGCTCCCACCTCCAGGGCCAGGGCTAGGGCTAGAGCCAGGACCCCAATGTTGCAGCTGCAGAGGCCTGAGCAAGCACCGTGGGGAGACCGGACGCGGCAGCACTCACTTGAGGAGGTACGCTCCAGCGATGTGCACCAGGTAGAGGCAGATATACTGCAGCTGGCGGGGAATCTCCTCCTGGAGACGGAAGAAAAAACAAATGAGGGAGTTCATCCCACATGACAGATAACACCCCAAGCCAGGTCAGGGACTCTCCCTGCTCCTCCAACTCCCATGCAGTGCATAGTCATGGCACGACGGTAAAAAATTCAACCCGCCCCAGCTGAAAAGCCAAGGAGGACAGCGTGCCTGCAACAGCTGACAAGCATCTCCTAAGCTTGCTCTTGGTCTGGCACAGGTGGAACAGCGGCCCGCTCTGGC
>NW_005842662.1:574101-582880 GCF_000455745.1 Alligator sinensis | reverse complement strand
AAGGGCGGGCCGGCTCTGGCTTGTTCAGCACCTGTCTCCAGGTTCCACATGTCCCGTACTCAAAGGTTGCTGGCTTTTTCAAGCCGCTGCAAGCACACCCACCTGTCTGGTAGCTCCTCTGCCCGAGGAGCGTGCCCAGCACTCACCTTCCGCACCTTCTGGAAGTACAGCTCGGGCAGCGCGTGCAGCCAGTAGGACAGCTGGCAAAGGTAGAAGAACTTCACCTGGAACCTGCAATGCCAACAAGTGTGAGAGAGCGATGAGACAGTGCTCCCTGCTACCTCCAGCCCCATGCAACACAGCCAACAGAGCTCCCAGGTGGAAGTCATGTTTGGATGAAGCCCCACGACGGGCTGATCTGTCCTTCGGGGGTCAAGAGGAGCATCCACCTGAGCAGACAGCACATGCTCAGAGCAGAAGCAGGACATACAGAGCTACCCCAGGACCTACAGCAGTTCGCAGCATGGGAACGAAAGGCAACTGTGGTTCCTGGCCAGCTGCATTCTCAGTCAGCTACCCCAGCAGGAGACAGACTGGCTATCCCTGGAAAGAGGGAGTCTCAACAGGAAAGAGGTGCTCAGAGGGGTGCACGTCACCTACAGCCCAGGCTAGGCTCATTCTCTTGTTTGTGGTTGAAAAAAAAAGAGAGCCTGGCCTGGGGCCTCGGGTAAGGAGGTCCTGGGGCTGCTGAGACCCCCCTAACTACCACAGGAAGAAGAGGGGAGGAGTGTCTGCCAGGAACCAAAATATAGCATGATGCATCTGCCCATAGGACGGCCAGCTATGCACGGCCTCCTTATAAACTTGACACGTCAGCTCTGCACGTGGCATTCAACAGCCAGCCCCTTTGCTATGGAGCCATCTCACCTGGAGCCTTTGGGGTCTGTGCCAGGGATGAATATAAAGGTTATTTCACCCGTGGGATCCTGGTTTCCTGGCCTGGACTGATGTAGTGTTGGAGGAGCCCAGATAACTACCTAGCCTGACTTCCTACAGGGCCCAGGCCAGAGGGTTTTACCCAGTAGCTTGGCACCACAACAAGAAGCATGCATTCAATCCCGAGGCCTTGCTAGAGTAGGCAAGAAACCCGCACGTTCTGCTCTCAGCTCTGCCCCAGGCCTTCAAGACAGTTGCACCTTCTCTACCTCTTCACATGTGCCCATAAAGTCCTGGCTCCTAGTTTTTCAGACACTGGTTATGCTCCTGGCTGAAGCAACCATGCACAGACTGAAGCTCTGCATACTCATGCTCTCCCGGGAGCCTCCAAGTACATCACAAACCCAAACCAATCCAGCTGTACAAAAAAAGCGGAGATGGAGGAAGGACTGTGACCCTGTTTTATGTGCGGCAAAGAGTGAGGAAATCAGTATAGGAAAAAAAAAAATGCAGAGACTGAAACGTTGCCAGTGCCAGACTTCTTCTGCAGCACCCAATAATACAACAGTCTGTCACCCCTTGAATCCTACCAAGATGACAGATTTCCTTTGCATGCAATATGCTCGGGTGGGAAGGGGGGGCATGAATTCACTATGAGGGACTTGGAAGACATACGGCATACGGCACCGAGTGCTACATATCTGCTGCTGACACATCCCAGAAGAATGTAAAGAGGAAGGAAGTGGTCAGCTGCAGCACTAAGCACATTGTGAGCATGCTTACGGAAGATAAACATGAGGGTAGTTTTCCCACAGGCTCCTTGGGTTTGAGAAGTATCCTTCCTGCAAGAGAAGAGAAAGTCTATTTAGCAAAAGGAACAACCGGCATGCGGTTACCTGTCAGCACAACGCTGCCCCGAGTGGGGCCTGCTAATGTCACGCCAATAAAAAGACCACCCCTAAGAGAAGCCTGGATGCCAGCTTCTTTCGAGGAGCTGCTGTAATCCCCATGGCACCAGCTACAGAGTGTGAGAGGCAGGTAGCAGATGGGGTCTGCTGGGCTCCTTGGCCTTCACCTTGGGGGCTGATCTCCTCTGGGTCTGCTCTGTGCCTAAGGGGGAACCAAGACTGAAAAAAAACTCTCTGGGTGTTTCTTGAACAAGGGAGCAGAAAGCAGACAGCTGTACTGTCGCCAAACTTTGCTGCTCC
Organism: Alligator sinensis; assembly: GCF_000455745.1. NCBI lineage: Eukaryota > Metazoa > Chordata > Crocodylia > Alligatoridae > Alligator > Alligator sinensis. The sequence goes on along the minus strand of NW_005842662.1, from coordinate 580,796 downwards.
CCCGCAACCACACTGAACAGCTCAGTGGAAGGAGGAGAAACCTGAGAACGGACTCAGTCCCGCCTGATTTGTGTTTTGGTGATCTGGTGAAACCACATTTGGATGTTGCCAAGTCATACAGGGCTTACCTAGTCAGCAAGCCCCAGCTGCAGCACGGAGAGAGGCATGCACTTCTGCTATTATAGCTGGCTGCAAGGCAGTGGGTTTCTACAGGAACCAAGTCTTGGCTGCATCTCATTTCCCTATGCTATGCATCTGCCCATATCTACCTCTTGCCTCGGAGAAGGGATGTGGTGCTCAATGTCTGTACGGAGGCCTGCATCTGACCTACCACTGGGGCTTCTAGGTGCTAGACAACACAGGTGACAATGGTTGTAAGAGAAACCTGAACTTGTTTGCTTCTCCCTCATCATCATGTAATGCTTTGCAATCTCAAACCTTCTTTTCATGCAGCATAGAAAAAAAAAATCATAGAAAATGAGGTTTGGAAGGGACCTAGTCCAAAGCAAGAACAGCCCCAACTAGATCATCCCAACCAAGGCTTTGTCTTCAAAACCTCCAAAGAGGGAGACTCCACCACCTCTCTGGGTGACCTATTCCCAGGCTTTACTACCCTCCTAGTGAGAAAGTTTTTCCTATCATCTAACCTAACCTTCCCTTGCTGCAACAGACCATTGCTCCTCGTCCCGTCATCCACCACCGCTGAGAGCAGTCTAGCACAATAGAGGTGAAACCATGGAAGCTTCAAAGATCACGGGAGCGAGCTGGTTTTGATGCTGCAGGCATGTTAAGCATTGAAAAAGACTGGCTGTATCAATACTGCAAGTTTTATATGGCTCTCTCCATTCCTGGAAACACTGGGAAGCAATTGATGCAGATCCCTTGCATACAACCAAGTCTGAAAGCCTTACTCTCCTGGAGGAAAACTGCTCATGCTTGTTTGTTCTGGATCAAGAGGCCATAAAAACAAAGGGGTGAAGGGTTTAAAAAGGCAGCCTGACCTGAGGTCAGAGGCACGAAGCGGGACAAAGAACTGATGGACTTGGGCCTGTACCTAGCAGGATGCCGTGCAGCTGATGGCAGATGCCTGGAAAGCCAGTGTGAGCGGGGACAGGCCGTTATTATGTGTGCTTTCTCTGTAATGGTTTTTTGTTCCACCCTAAGCAGCAATGGGCTTGGTGAAGGTGGGCTGGTCTCTGCTTACGCTGTCCCCAAAGGGAGAAAGTGATGGGGTAAAGCCATACATGTTCATACATGTCTCGGGGGACCAATGCATTCAAAGCCTGGTTGGTAAGGCGGTGCCTGCTGGAGGCAAAAAAGCTGCAGGCAGGAGACCTGGGCATCAAGGAGGCCACAGGGCATTGTGGTGTGCAATATCTCTGCATAAAAGATGTCGTCCAGGGGTTCTCAACCTTTCTGAGCTCGAGCTCCCACTCCATACCTTCTGTGACACGAGTGGTACCCAATTTCCAAAACTAACTTATACATTACAATGCTTAATTCCTTGCAGAGGGGCCTGGCAGCAGGGATGGGCAATCAGCCAGGCAGGGACCAGCCTGAGCCTGGGTTTACCTGCTTATCTCCCCACACCTTAACCACCACCCTCTGGTTCAGCATCACTGATGTAGCCAGCGTGCTGGTTAAGCCTGGTGGTGCTCATAGTTTGGGCCCGGCATGCTAGAGGAACAGTGTGGAGCCAGTCCACGGGCCAGTTCAGGCTCTGCGCCACCCTTGCCCGGCCAAACCAGACTCCGGGGGCTTCACACTGCCCCCACCTGATCCCTGTGCACCAGGATCAGGTCCCACGCTGCCCTGCATGCCTGATCTAGTACACACCCCGCCCCCCCACCAGATCCCTGGGGAGCCCTGCAGGCTAGATGACAGCCTCAGGGGCCAGATTTGGCCCACAGGCTGGGTGTGGAGCACCCCTGATTTAGCAGACGTGCTTCCTTCTCGCCTTCTTTGGTAAAAACCAAATTGGGGGAAGCTGGAGCTCAGGTCCATGCTTTATCCTCATGGAAGAGCATCTTCTCTGCTAAATTGCAGGAGACGTGGTGCTTAAGCCCAAGAGGGGACTGGCTGTGGGACAGAGCACAGGCTCAGAATGGCCCAAAGCCTCTTTCTGGCTTCCAGCATCCCCCTGCCCCTCTGCAGAGCACCCTGGCATGGCAGCGGGCCTGGGGATGCCTGCAGCCCCTGATGAGAGGAAATGAATGGCAGGGGGCTGGGGCAAGAATCGCCAACAAGTGAGGTTGCAAACTTGCTCCCAGGGGGTATGTGCAACCCACAGAGGGAAGGCAAGAGGACGGGCCAGAATTTCAACACCCAACTACCTTGGCTGGAAAGAGCAGACCTGCTGCCCAAGGTATGCAGTCTTCAAGGGGTTAGTTGCAGCAGTGAAAGGGAGCGGGCACCAGGGCCCTAATCTAACTGCCCTGTAAGTCAGTGCCAGCTGCTAGAGAGCTGGCAGCACAGGAGGAGGAGGTGGGGGCAGAGGCAGAAGGCAAGCAGGCAAGAGCAGACTGTCAGCCACCCCCAAAAGATGTGGGGGCTATGGTGATGGGGGGGTGAAGGGGAGGGGGAGGTACTGTAAGCTCCCTGGGGATGGAAGGGCCTCCCATGTTGTTCCATGTTTGTACAGCACCTAGCACAATAGGGTAATAATAAATTGGGGGGTGTTATTTTAGCAACATGCCATTTTCTTTTAAGCTTGGAAGGAGCTGGCTGGGGAGAGGTCACTTCCATGCCAGCCCGGTGCATTTTCGGGCCTTAAGAGGTGTGGGGATACAGCCAGCTAAGTGGTCTCTGTAAGTGTGTCGACACCAATGACTTCTGTCCAAAACTTGCTGAATGAAACATGCATTCATGCCCAGCTTTAAACTGCAGTCCCAGAGGTCCGTTCTCACGCATCCACACTCATTTTGCAAGGGAGACCCTCCGCTCATATACAGGCACAGTGCAACTGCTGCAATGATACAGGTTTCATTTGGTTTTGGGTGGGGACAAGCCAGGAGCACGTGAGCTAATGCTCACAATAACTTCCACAGCGCCTGATTTTCCCAAACCGCCGCCCCACCTCGCTCCCGCCGACCTTCAAGATCAAAGCCACAGTTCTCCACTGCCACGTGTTAGGGTCTTTTGGCATCACAAGGTTTTTCTACTGAGCGGCCCCGCTCCCTGCCGTTCACAATGGGGGCATGAGCAGAATAGTAATTGGGCACCGTGGTGCTAGGAATGCAGAGTTCGCCGGGTTTGGGAGAGTTTATTTCCTTCTCTGCTCCTTCCAGGGGCTGTGGTCTCCTGGGTTGAGAGATGGGCTCTTGCTGAAATGTAGGAGGCTAAGCTCCCTGCCCCTCAGCGACTCTGTGAAGCACCAGTAGCAGGCATCTGAAGCAGCTGTGTTGATTATCAAGTGCTTGAGTCACTGCACAGCCTGTCAGACAGCTTGGCTGCGTGAGACTTTCCAGCCTTTTTGCTGTGAATAGAGGGGCCTCACAGGGCAGAAAGCCAGGCTGACAGGCTTTGTGGGAAGGGAGCAGGGTGCCAAAGGAGAGGAAGAAGGGCCTGGGGTCTTATGTCTTTCAAGGGGGTTCTGCTTGGGAATCCATCCAGGATCTAAGCTGTTACTACAGCGCAACACAGATGGGGCTTTGATTCCCTGACGTCAGTAGCACGGTCTTCCCTACCTTCGGCAAGGCCAGGTTTTCACTCCAGGATTACAGGCTGCACACTGGAAAACCTTGCACAGAGCATACAGTGCAGCAGTGACATGGGTCTGAGCCTGCCGGCAGCCCGAGCAATCACTGAGGAGCAAGCTGTCCCGCTCACCGCAGCATGGGGCTGACCGGAGCAGCAGGACAGGCATCAGGGTTGCCGTTCTGCAGCTGATCATTTAGCGTCCACTTAGCCAGCTCATCTCTTGTCCCCAAACCACCTCTCACCCCACCAGCTGCCTGAATCACTACAGCCGCACATGACACCTCTTGCAATGCAGAGATGAGTACAGAGATGAAACAGCTCCGCATCAGGTCACTTCTACAACTAGGTGCCCTGGAGGCAGCTGGAGCAGTTGTGTGGTTTGTGCTCTAATTTAGTTCCCTGAAACCTCTGTCTTTAGTTAAAAGCAGAATGGAGATAGACCTTTCCATCTGCTCTGCAGTCCCCTCACCCTGATGCAGAACTCATCATGGAGTACCTGGGACCTCAGTGGGCATGTTGCTTCACAGCCCTTTGACCTTCTCCCCTTAAGAAGCCCCGGGACCCTAGAGAGGGCAGCCCTGGAGTAAGTCAACCTACTCCAAGAGTACAAATGCGACTGGCATCATGCCAGTCTGCCCAGAACACACCAGCAAAGAGGATGCTGCAGCAGGAGACTGGATGCACACCTTGCTGGGGTTACTTGACCCCAGCAGTCTTTCCTGCCCAGAGCAGGGGGGCTGGACCTGATGATCCCATGAGGTCCCTTCCAGCCCTAAACTTGTGTGTGTGAAGTTGTGCAAATCATAAAGGACACCTACTATTGCCTGCTCAATCTACAGCAAGGGAATTACACTTCACTAGTGCAAGGGGAAACCCAAAAGGGACTGCACCAAGCCTCCGTGAGACCCATCGCCACAACTTACCGTCACTATGACATATAAGCACCAGATCATGGAGGTGAGATGGAACGCAACCAGCTGTCCTGATTCATTGAACTTGCTGTGTTTGACCTTGGAGAGATGGAAACGCCGGCTGATTTTCTAGAGGAAAAACAACAAAAAACATAAGCCAGCAACTTGCCCTTCTCCTGCCATCCATGAGCTCATCATCTGCCATGCCAGCCCTAAAGGCACTCGGGCCACCCACAATATAGCTCTGGAAGGGCCACCCAAGAGGTGCTGGAACAAATGACTCACATCCAGGGCATAGTCCTGCACTACGGCATGCAGAATGATTGCTATGAAGATGTAAAAGAGGATGGTGACCAAGTCCTTCAGCCCGTAGCAATAGTGAACGAGCTCGCCATCTGTGGAGAGAGAGAAAGAGAGAGAGGTGTTAGCACTGCAGCTCCCCAACACATCCACAACCCACTCAGCTTGATAATGGACCTGCAAAGACAGGCAGGTCCGGGGCTAAGGGGTTTGCCCAACAAAAGGATGGTTCTTCAATACCCTTTCACCGCTGGGGTGGCTCTTCTGGGACCTCACACAGACATTCAATCTTGACAGCCGGGGGTTCGTCTACCAACGGGTTGCCATGACTAAAGCAATCCACTATTTAGCAGGTGGGTTTCAAGGTAGGCTCTCCCCGTCTGACCCATCTAGCAACGGCAGAACCAGATCGAGGGCCCGAAGTTGCCTTTCCAGATGCCGAGGGCGCGTCTATACGGTAAAGTTTGCACAGCAGGCAACAGCACCCTCCAGCATGCCATGCTTCTCCCCGTGGGATGCTTCATAAATGAGAAGCAGGGTAGCCGTGGTTGTACAACCCTTCAAGTGGGCTAATTCACACTGATGAGTGATGGTGTCACCTCTTGCTGTGACACCTGTGGAGACATGGATACCCTGTGTGGACATGGCTGCTCTGCTTCTGGTTGAGGGGGCAGCCTGTACGGGTCAAAGTGTGTTTGAGGGGGCCACTGGTCCCAAAAACATTAGAGACCCTTGTGACTTCAAGCTGCCCCCAGCTCCTTATATCCGAGACAAGGCAGGGAGCAGACGGACAAGCCAAGAGCCCACAGTCACTCCATACAGATAACCCAAAGCCCAGTAAAGTGAGCGTCCGCTCACTTATTGAGCATCTACAGACTTGTTGCCCAGTGGAGGGGGCAGGATTTTGGCAGTGAGGTAAACCCTCAATTAGGAGGGACTGGTATGATTGTTTTGTATTAAAGGGACTTGTCAGATAAAACGAGGAAAGCGATTGTGTCCCAGTGCTAACCCCTCCCCATCCAGGTCTCATGTTGCCCCTTCCAGGGGCAACATTCATGTCCCACTCTCTGGGGTAACTGCTCCACACTGGTATGATTGTTTTGTATTAAAGGGACTTGTCAGATAAAACGAGGAAAGCGATTGTGTCCCAGTGCTGACCCCTCCCCATCCAGGTCTCATGTCCCACTCTCTGGGGCTATCTGCTCCACTCCCTTCTCCATCCTCCATTAACTCTGGGCACCATCTCATGGCTTCCCACAGTTTTGGCTTTGAAGCTACCCTAAAAAACAAGCCTGTGAGGACATTTATTATGCTCAAGGATGCAGAGATTCCCCAACGCTTCGTGGTTTTCACAGCACGGTTTTCACAGACATGAAGACTGCAGGGGTTAAATGGATGCAAGACACTGAACTTCACTCTTCCCACACAAAAAGGGTAGTCAGGAACCTGGAGCAAAAGGGAAATATAGGGAAGGTAACTCATCCTGCTGCTTCCATCCTTAAATACCAGGAGCTCAGTCCTGCCAGCTGGCAGTCCTGCCCCTTCCAGCAACACCGAATTTACCTGGGGAACAAATCCAGCAGCTGAGGAGATGGACTTCGCTGCCAAATGCCCCTGGAAACGAAGGGCAGAAAGAGCACAGCGAGGAGGACCAGGGTGGCAGCAAGGGTGACTGGAGAGGACGGATGTAGTACTCGGGGAAAATGCGGTGCCAGTTTGATGCTCACATCCAAACTAGCACATTTAGGGGTAAGGTTTTATTTTGTAGGATCTGATGGGGAGACC
>NW_005842662.1:571130-574091 GCF_000455745.1 Alligator sinensis | reverse complement strand
GAGAGGTCCCCGCTGCATTTGCCTGCACAGATGGGATCCATACTCCAAAGTCTGGCTGGCATCCAGCTATGCTGGGAGGAGCATGGAGAGATCGCACCCCCATTAGCCAAAACAGCTGTGGAGGCCAAGACCCCCGTGGTGCAGATGCTGCTGCACAAGCAGAGCTCCAGCAGAAACAACCCCTGTGCCGACATACAACGGACAATAAACTGGACAGCAGTAAAGACTAATGGCATACTGGGCTGCGTTAGTTGGAGTGTTACCAGTACATCGGGGGGAGTAATTATTCCTCTCTATTCTGCACTGGGGAGGCCACCTCTGGAATACTGGATCCAGTTTAGGCCCCTCACTCCAGAAAGGATGTGGACAAATTGGAAAGAGTCCAGTGGAGGGCAATGAAAATGGTTTGAGGGCTGGGGGACAGGACTTCTGAGGAGAGGCTGCAGGAACTGGGCTTATTTAGCCTGCAGAGGAGAAGACAGAGGGGGGATTTGATAGCAGCCTTCAACTCCCTACAGGGGGTTGCAAAGAGGATGGAGCTGGACTGTTCTCGGTGGAGACAGATGACAGGACAAGGAGCAATGGGCTCAAGCTGCAGCAAGGGACGTTGAAGTTGGATATTAGGAAAAACTCTTTCACTGGGATGGTGGTGAAGCACTGGAACAAGTTACCTAAGAGATGGTGACTCTCCATCCTTGGAGGTTTTGAAGACCCAGGTAGACAGCCTTGGCTGGGATGATATAGGTGGGGCTGGTCCTGCTTTGAGCAGGGGTTGGACTAGATGTGACCTCCTGAGGTCCCTGCAACCCTCATTTTCTGAGTCTATAAAAGCCAGGATCAAAAAAGGTCCTAGCACCCAGGGAGCGCTTCACTGCCATCACGGAGACACATTTCTCCTAGGACAGATGGGTGCTGTGCTGAGACAACCTGAATGAGCTTATTCACCTGCAAACAGTAGTGTGTTAACACAGCTACCCTGTTTCTAGTTTGGCGTGAATGCAGGATGTCTCTGGACAGTGCTGCCTTGTGCCCCACAGACAGACCCTAGGATCCCTTCACACTCTTGAGGGACTTTGCAGAATCAGGGGCTAAAATGATCTAGCAAGAATCCACCTTTGCCGTCTCTCACAGACTCCAACCCACAAAAGCCTGCCGGCCACATCCGGCCTGGATTGACGGTGTTCTTGCAGATTTACACCCTGGTGTAACTGGAAGCACAAACTGGCTACCCCTCCTTAGGGGTTCTGTGGATGAACAAGCAAAGGGAAGGGGAAGGCGGGCAACCCTCCCATAGCCGGGTCAGGACAGCATGTGCCCATAGCAATAAAGCACAGGAACAACTTGTCCTGTGTGACCAGAACAGCAGGTACAATTAGAAGCACAAGGAGCAAATCTGTTTGTGAGGCTTCACCTGAAGAACTAGGTCCAGTTTTGGGTACTGCACTTCAAGACAGGCACGGACAAATTAGCAAGAGTTCAGCGGAGAGTGACAAAATGAAGTCTGATTTATGAGCAAAGGCTGGACAAACTGAGATGATTTAGTCTAGGGAAGCCGCAACTGAAGGGAGATTTTTATAACAGTCTTCAAATCCCAGAAGGGTGCTCATCCGGCAGCAGTTTGAGGCGGACTATTCTCTGCGGCTGCAAGGGACGGGATAAGGAGCACGTCTTAACTTGCAGCAGAGAAAACAGGTTGGAGATTAGGAAGACCTTTCTGACTACGAGGGTGGTCAAGCGAGGCTGTGCAATCTCCATCCTTCGGAGTTTTTAAACGTTAGGTCAGACACTTTTGGCTGGGATGGTTTGGTCAGACCTGATCCTGACTTGAGCAGGGGATTGGACTAGACCAAGGGTGCTCAATCCCTGGCTCATGGGCCAAATCCAGCCCAAGGAAAGGTGGGATCCAGCCTGCGGGACTCCCCGTGGGACAGAAACTTCGGCAGCAGGGAGTGGGGCCAATTAACAAGACCACCCCTCCTCCCCACTGCCAAATTTCTCAACGTTGCACAGTCAGATAACGGCCCATTGGCTGGATCCGGCCCATGGCCAGACCCGATGCTGCCCATCCAGCCCATGGGGCATCACTGAACTCGATGACCTCCTGAGGGCTCTTCCAGACCTACTTTTCTACGATTTGTACTTTTTTTCAGGACAGAGGCATCAAAACCTGCACGCTCGGCTACCTCGAGTCTGCTGCAGTCCCTGTATTGTGCTCGGGTAAGAGGATGGGTGGATTGCCAGCACTCTGGTTCATCTTTAATTAAAAAAAAAACCAAAAAAAAAAAAATATGGCTAGATTTATACAAGCATTTAGGCACCCCAAGACGTTGTAAACAACTGTGGGGATTAACAGAGATAATAGCAATAATATAATAATATTTGTGTTACCATAGTGCCTAGGAGCTCAGGCCACCGGCCAGGACACCACTGTACAAACAGAATAAATTTGGTTCCATGCACCAAACAGCTTGCAATTCGAGGGTTGGACAACTGATAGACAGGCGGGCTGCGTAGCACCAGAACACACTGTGACAATATTAATTAGCCAGGCAGGCAGTGGTGCTAGCATTCATGCGACTCAGGCACCTAATACTTATAGCAGGCCATGCGATTTAGGTGCATAACCTTGCTAGACACATTCATCAATCCTTTAGGTGTGCATCTGCATCTCTCATGCTCAAATATCCATAGACCTCTGGCTCTTAAGTCACCATGATGCTGCTGTGCTTTCCCCAAAAAATCTTATTGCTACTTTCCAACTCATTTTTTTGAGTCACAGAAGACTCCTTTTTAAATAGGCCAGACTGGGTGTTTGGGGCCTTACAAAATTAGATAATCTCGCTATTGAAAAAGGGGCTGGAATAATCCCAGATGCACAAAATTTATTGCCGTGGTTATTGGAGAGCCAGGGCGCGTTCAGAGAAGAGACGTGAGAGGACCATGGGAAAACCTAGCCTAGGG
>NW_005842662.1:545226-571099 GCF_000455745.1 Alligator sinensis | reverse complement strand
AGAGCGGGACTGTTCCCTTAGAGAGGAGGTAAATCAGAGGAGTCATGAAAAGGCAGAGGAAGTAAGGGAACGATTTAGGGAGGACTTCTTTTCTCTGAGCTTCGTAACGCAAAATGAGGGGGCATTCATAGCAGTGGACAGGAGGCTGATCTGAAACGGGCATACGGAGAAGCGGTGGATGGAGTACCGAGCTGGGACTCGGAGCTTTTTGGTCCTATTCCCAGTCCTGGTGGTAACATGCTGGAAGCGAGCAATGCCTTTGCCTCCCTTGGCTACCCTGCTCTGACCTACAGCATGCTGTGGCATGCTCTTAGTGGCTCAATACTGTGCCCTGTAGTTGTGTGCGAGGGCGTAAAGTGGCTATTTTGGGGAATCCTTGTTTGAATGGGAGCTTGTGAGCACAGAGGACCGAATTTGATGGCCCAAGCCCCAAGTTCCTGGGATTCTGAGCAAACCACTTCGTCTCTCTGTAACTCTCAGTTTCCCCAGCTGTAAAATGGGGATGGTGACACCAACCTCCTATGTAAAGTGGTCAGAGAGGGACAGACAAAAGCACTGTGGGCATGAGATAGATGCATATTATTATAATCATCCCATAAAGCACATGATCTGATGGCCACAGAAGTGATGGAGGCTGAGCACTTAAATCACTTGGAAAGGCTGAAACACGGATGTGGAAAACCAGGCCAGCCAGAGTTTTACTTAATAGCAACAACAACAACAACAAAACCTCGGAAGGGATGTTGGCTCCAGGAATAAGCCGGACTGACTTGCAGAGGCTAAAATCAGGCCTGTGTAGGAGGTGGATTAAGCTGCATCTGTCAACGGTGGAGCTCTCACAGCCAAGATACAGGACTGGATGGTCTCTGGGTCTGAGCTATCCCTATGCTCCTAGATCAAAGAGTAGCAAAGGGGGCTGTCTGTTTGATTCAAGCCATTTCATTCCAGGTGGCTCCGAGTGACCCATCACCTCTCCTTCCCTTGGAGAAAGCAGAAGGAGCCTGCAAGGGAAAGCGAGCGGTAAGAAGCTGGAGAGGTCCCATCAAAAGAGGGATGTGAAACCAAGCAAAGAAAACAAGTTAGCGGCACAACTTCTCCATGGGAGAGCTCTGGAGTACAATAGATCAAGGGGGGTGACTTGGCTGCTGCTCCATCTCCCTGCTGGGCCTTTCCCTATTGGATTGAATAGCTGGTCCAATTTTATATGTCCCATATGACAGCCCTCCGGCTGGATCCCTGGGGAGATTAGCCCACAGCTTCCTAGGAGCATATGTAGCAGGGAGGAATCGCTCACAGAATTGTAGACCAGGCTGGGTGCAAGCCTCTGGTCTAGGCTGTGCCAGAGCTCAGGCCAGATCATCCCAAAAGTCCCTTCTGTGCTTAAAGTCAATGAAGGTCACAATCAAGTTGAATATCTCAATGCTCTAAAATTTCTCCTCCCAAAAGTTCACCCCATCGAGCTGCTGCACACCTCATTTGTCAGCCCTAACAAGCTTCTTGCTCCTCAGTGCTAACCTCCTGCTCGTGGCCGGTCTCTGCACCTTCACTCATCACTTCAGGCTCAGGCTACGGCCAGCAGACACCATCGTGACCATATAGCTAGCCTGAAATACTGTTGAACACAGGGCCTGCATGAATTCCCAGTTCATGTCCAAAACCGTGTTATGGTATTGAAAAAGAATAACAATTAAAACGACATTATATTTGATTGAGACCATTCTAATGGATAGGAGGGAGAAAATAACTGCTAATTTGCCAGGGAAACTAAGAGTTAAAATAAGTTGTGTTCAATTGTATTATGTCTGGTGAGTGAATAATATGCTATGGGTTCCTTAATATTGGGAGCTAAGTGTTAATTAGTGAAAGAGAAATGCCCAGCACCTGTATTTATACTTGCTAGTTATTGCTCATTTTCTGTTCTATTTATGATGAATGGTCAATGTGAGCTGGAGCGTTCCTTGTAGGAAAGGGATCTAAAACTGGATCCGAGAAGTTGCTAGGGATGGAGAATCCCCCAGAGCCAGGGCTAAACTTGCTCTGTTGTTTAAACACCTGCACTGTCAAAAACGTGCACTATATTTCTAGTCTGAACACACGCAGCTTTAAATTCCCAAATCCTTCTTCTTCTGCCTCTGACTGCTAGCTTGAAGGGTTCCCAAATTAGTCCCCTCTTAGCCTTCTTTAGGATGAGGAAAGCTTAACTCCACCTAATTATAGCTAGTCCATCCTTCCTAACACTCCTTGCTCCTCTTCTCCAAGCAACCGCCCGCTTTTCCTTTGCAAGCGGATTAGTCTGTGTCCCAAAGACTAGGGCAGATGGATGGTTGCTTCGGATAATGAAAACCAGACTGAACAGAGCACTGGAAAAGACCCTTCCAAGAGAGCCTGTTGGGCGAGACATGGACAAGACAGGCTAAAAGGTCTCCTCCATCACCACTGACCAGGAGATGCTTGAAAAGGAAGCTCTTTGGAGCTGGGACTGGCATTTCGTCTATGCCTGCATAGTGCCAAGTGCAATGGGACCCGATTTGTCCCACTGACGTACTAACCCGGAGAGGCAGCATGGCATTTCTTTCAGCGGGGCCCTGCTGTGGCTTGCCTGAAACTGCAGCGTGCACCAATGGGTTTGTTACTTGTCTCCCACCCAATTATTAGTTACATCATCGACAATTAAAATGCTGGGGCTTGCCTTACTGGAAAAGTAGCCCATGCAGCCTAATGCACCGAGACAGCAGCTAAGACGAGAGGCTTCAGGACTGAGAAGCAAAGCATCCGAGGCACGTAATCAGGCAATTCATTCCCGTTCGCACGTTAAGAGGCTTAGGGTGGGGGGTGTTATGCTGTGCAGTGCAGCAGGTGGTCTGGCCAAGTGCAACGGGAGAAGCAAGAGGCACTATAAATCCTCCGAACCACGAGGGGAAATTCCTTCCTGATCCCAACCGGGGATAAGCTTTTGCCCTGAAGCACGAGACTCAGCAGCCTTTAGACGTATTAACCGAGCTGCTCTGCAACAACAGACTTTTTTTTTTATCTTTTTTTTCTTGGAAATGGCTCCTCTGCTCTTTGAAAGTCTCCCAGGCCCCGGCGGCGTCTGGAACGTGAGACTACCCCATTCAGCCTTGGTTGCTTAGCAGTGAGGGTCAGCGGCACCGACGGATGAGATCCGGCGGAGGAGATTACGCCCGGTGCGGCGGCCTGCGGGATCCTCTTACCTGCTGTGGGCACACTGATGTTGTACTGAGGTAAGATAAATATGAAGGCAGTCTTGGCTGTAACCTGGCAAAGACAAAAAAAAAAGCATCCCTGTGTCAATGCATTTCCATCCATTCCCGTTAGCTGCTACCACTTCCCCATCGGTTCCTGTATCCCAGCCCACGCAAGCCGCTCTATGGGAAACACCCCCGCGGAAAGCCTGCCTCCAGACGGGTCATGCCGAGGGCTCCCGTGTGCCGGAGCCAGCCGTACGTGTTTGCTTGCCACAAATCTTGAGCCCCTAATAACCAGCTCTGGGCGGGAGACAAAGTCCTGTTTGGTCAGCGATCTCCCACCCCCGGGGTCAGGCTGCAGCACACACCAGAGTCCAGATCCTCTGCTTGCCACCCACCCAGCAGCTGAAAATGTACCAAAGGCTGATTTTTGACCCCAGGGCAAAAGAGCTCACAATTTCCTGGGGCCCTGCTTCAAGCTGAGGCTTTCTGGCTATTTCCTAGAAGCAGTTTCCAGTCCAAATCCATTGCCGCAATTAAGCACCTTGGTAGAAAGACAGGCCCATCTCTGCATCAGCGAGGGGACACACTGGCATAGCAGTGTACGTTTGGGGGGGTTGCACAGCTACCCCTTGCCCTGTGCGACTACTGCGGGTAAACAGGAGACACAGAGGATGTCAAAGGTTTGCATTTACTCCACAGCAGCCCTGCCGACAGCTCAGGGCAAGAAATGAAGGCCTCGTTACTCCCCGGACGAAAAATACAGGGAGGTCCCGGCTTACAGAAAACTCCTAATGAGCCGGGATCACCGCGGCGGCGTACAAGTACCACGTCAGCTCATCCATCTACACAGGTCGTCAGCACACCCGGCCAGCTTGGTCTAAGGAGGCTTTGGACACGGTGTAGTCCCCAGCATGGAGGAGCCCCCCACGGCACCGAGCAAGACGGGCCCCTAACATCACCCAGTCTTTGGCTCCGAAACAGGAGGAGGACCCACACAATGCGGACATGCTAAAAGCAGCATCTTCATTAGAAAAAATGAATAATAGTTTGTATCTGTGAGCTCCTGCCACTCCAGACAGAGGCACTAGCCATCAGCATCCCTGACAGCATCCCCTCTCCAAAATAACCAGGCGCTGGGCACGAAGCAGCGGGGATTGGGAGCAGAGATCTCCGGCAGATTGTCACAATAACCTCTTCCTCCCAGAGAGCTGCATTAGCCAAGGCAGCATTATCAAGAAGAGCAACAGATGCTGGCTGGATTTTGAAAGCGGGGAGGGGAAAAGCTGCCTTAGGAATAAAACATAACCCTCTGCAGCCTGCGCTCCTACCCGGAGAAACCTCGCTCGGTGCACATCCTGAGCCAAGTCTGGAAAACATTTCCGAGGGAATTCGTTCCTACCTGCAAGGTCCGGAGAGTGGGCACCTGGACTAAGATATTTTTTCCCTCAAACAGGCTGGTGCATCGTGCTGGTAACTCCAATGACAGCTCTGGCATGAGGCAGCGCCTTTAAATCCTTCCCGTGTTTAATCCTCGGGAAGCTCATCAGGCATTCGGGGGGTGTGTACAGCAGGTGAGGAACAAGGGTTGAGCCCTGCTGGGGTGACCGGTGGGACTCTTGCCTACTGTCCCCAGTCTCTGCTTTCTTTTGCACTAGCATCCTTGGCTGCAGGTTGCCAACCTGAGCGGGGGCCCAGGAGCAGCAGGGAGGAGGTCTGCAGTGCAGGGAGGGCAGGCGAGACAGAGGGGAACCGGCACAGAGGAGTCAGGGTGGTGACAAAGCTAGGGAGAGTGGGAAATCTGCCTCCGACACGGTGGGGAAGACGATGAGACCAAGGCCTGCTTTCAGTTCCCCCAAAGCTCTGCTCGCTAGCAGGCCCTGCGGGAATACAGCTCTCTGGTTGCCGAAACAGGGGTAAGAGCACAACTGCTCGTCTGGTGTGAAAGGCCATCGGGGCAGGGAGGGGCGGAGGCGCCGGCAGGAGCTTGCAGCAAAGATGACTCCATCTGCCACCTTGGTCCAGGCTTCCACGTGGACCACGAGCCAAGCCGGCAGCAGCTGAGACTCGGGGCGAGAGATAGGTACCCGCCCTGACACAAGAGGTAGCAGAACAATGCCAGGACACCGAGCCAGCGCAGGATGGAAACCATTTCCCAAAGGAGATGGATACAGCAGAGCCAGGGCCCTAACAACTTTAAAGCAAGCAAGTCCCTTCCTTAGCCCTAGGACCACAACGGTGGGCACAAGGCTGAACATAATCCCCCCTGGCTCTGCACCTAGGGACCGCAGCCACTGGCAGCATCAGCAGTGCTGTAAGAAAGGACACGGCTCCTCCTTTTAGGGCTCTCTCTTGGCCTCTTCAAGAGCTCTGCATCTTCCAGGCATTGCACAAAGGACAGTTAAGACCCTAATGGGATAAATGCAGGCATCAGGTTGGCTGGATTGGCCATTTATGCTTCCCTACAGCGCTTTCCAATGTGAGGGTAAATCAACCTCCAGCACCCCGGCGGCGAGGGGAAGGGGACTCTCCCTACGCCCCGTGCAAAGGTCAAAGCACCGATAGGCAAAGCCAAGGACTTTCATCCCAGACACTTAATGTTCAGCACCTGAACAGAAGTGGCTCGATTCTCCAGGGTGCTGAGTACTATGAGGGCTGTTATCGAGGCTCTGAAGTGTGCCCAGTGCGAAAGGCCAAGCCATGCGCATCTTGCTAAATAAGCCGCCTGCTTGTGCAAAGCAAGACAGCATCTACAGGTTACCCTCCTCCACTCCTGGGGGAGAGATACAGCAGCGCTGAAGACTGCCAGGAAACTGCCTTACCTCCCCTCTTTAGCACAGAGTTGGTTAAAATCTCACCGTCCAGGAGGATGAGTGGGGTTTGGTCCCACTGCAAACCAGACATCTCCATTTAGGCTGCACGCCCTCAGGGATTATCCCAGCACGAATGATGCTCAGATCCAATTCTTTCAGCCCCGCTAGGCCGGCAAAACTGAAGCGCCACTTAGCTTGGTGCCCTGAAGTCTTGGGCTTTGCAGCAACGGGGTGGAATTACAGCCAGGCGTTACGGCACACATTATTCACCAGCACCCCAAGACCCCCGCAGACAAGCGTGGCCAAGCAGACGATCGCACACATCGCATCTTCCTCCTGGCACGGGGTACCCTACAGCAAGGGGCGTCTGTCCAACTCACCTTGTGCCCCAGGCTGGATCTGAACCAGGGGACTCCTGGCAGGCCAGATCAAGCCTGGGGCATGAGGTAGTGGTGGCTTCAGCTCTGGTATGGGGCATGTGGTGGTAGCTTCACAGTGACAGAGCCGGCAGCCAAAGAGCTGGAGCCACAGCAAGGGTGATGGGCAAAGTGGCCAGAGGGTGACAAGGGCTCCAGCAGCCCTCACTCGCCCTTCTGCCACCGACCGCTACATGCAAAGGCCCTAGATGCTGCGGCAGACCATGCCCCCCAGCCATACCCCCCAACTTCCAGTGACTTGCGGGCAAGCCAGGAGGCCATAAGTTTGACCCGCCTGCCCCACAGGGACAGAAAGCCTCTGGCTTTGGGGCACGAACCAACGTCAGAGGAAATGTCTCTGGGGACTGGCTAGTCTGCAACTGTCTTCTGCCTTGGCAGTCCCTCGCAGTCGAGGATGACCGTCTTCTCTGTGCGTCTGAAGATGGCAGATGAGGCTTATCTGGGACCTGTAAGTGTAGACACACTCCAACCTCCTCCAAGGGGTCTGGTCCGGGCCAGACTATGGAAGTGAACAGGCCCAACTTCATCTATCCTCACCTTTTCCAGCACGAAGACAAAACAGGGGCAGATGACAGTGTGAAAACGGGGACGAAAAAGGGCAGGAGGTACATGCGATCTCCTGGGAGAGCTTCTGTTGTAAAATGTAAGAGTCTATTGTGGTATATTTTTTTAAGTGCTTTGCTATCTATTATTACCCACACCTGCTGAGATGATTAAAGAACTCGTCTCATGCACCAGCTAGCAATCGCCGCATGTAATAGGAGGCTGTGTCTACTGTCGAGAACAGGACACTGGGAGTCGGGACTCCTGGGTTTTTTTGCCAAAACTCTGCCATGGACCAAGTGAACTCGGGAAAATTACTGACACCCACTTTTTTTTTTTTTTTTTTTTTTTTTTTAAGACGTGGAAAACCGATAAACAGAGTGTATCTACCCCGTCGTGCAGACGGGAAAGATTAATTTTTGCTCTCATCACAGAACAAAGCATTAGCAGCTGGCTCTTAATTTGGGCTACAAAAAAAGCATGGCAAGCTGAATCACCTGTTCTGATGTCAGAGGAACAAAAAACCCAGGAACACCAGGACGACTCGACGTTGCCAAGAAAACGACGCGCACGGCAATTATATTCACCGCCCCTCTTTCAGGCCATCGTGCGGACCGGTGCAGATCTTTAGGAGCTAGAGACTGCGCTCAAGTTCATCGTGACTCTGATCGACAGTTGTCTAGGGGAGGGCACTCTATAAAACGCTGCATAACATCATACTGACTCATATACCACGCACCCCCATATAAGATATGCACCTTGTTTAAAGGTCTCCTTTCCTTTTAACCAAACTGTTCAGAATCAGTTTCCTTATTTAAGACATGCAGCCCTATTTTCAAATCACCAATTTTAAGGGGAAAAAAGGGAGTATGGTACATGAATCATTACGGTATCGGTCATAGGAGCTTTGAGGCGAGGCCTTCAAGCCCAAAGGTCCTGCCTGGATGGTGCATACATGCATACATGCAACTTGAGGCCGAATTCCTGGAAGTTAGCAGAGAGAACATGCCTGCAGCAGCTTGGAGAGATGTGCTGCAGTAGCCTCTCCTGGCTGGAGGTCCCTCCAGGCTGAAGGCTTTGCACCCTGATGCATTGTGTTGCTGCCACCCAGCTATGAAGAGGAGCAAGTTGCCAGGACAATGCCCACCAGGATAGGACAGTCTCTTAGCCCAGCAGCCACAGCAAAAAGCATTGCTTGTCAATGCTGCATGCAAGAGCTTTGCATCTCCAAGCAATTCAAGAGGGCTCGGTCCTGGGCCCTGCGCTGTTCAATTTCTTCATCAGCGATCTTGATGTTGGGGTGGAAAGCAACCTGTTTAAATTCGCTGATGACACCAAAATTTGGGGGGAGGTGAGCACGCTAGCAGGGAGAGAGAGATTGCAGAAGGATCTGGATAGGTTACAGGGGTGGGCAAACAGGAACAGGATGTGTTTCAATACGGACAAGTGCAGGGTGCTGCACTTGGGTAGTAGGAACCAGCAGCACACTTATAAGATGGGGAGCTCCCTACTTGAGAGCACGGAGGCGGAAAGGGATCTTGGTGTCATTATTGACTCCAAGATGAACATGGGCCGACAATGCGAGGTCATGGTTGGCAGGGCTAACCGGACCTTGTCGTGCATCCACAGGTGCATCTCGAGTAGAGCCAGGGAGGTGATCCTCCCCCTCTATGCGACGCTGGTCAGGCCGCAGCTGGAGTATTGTGTCCAGTTCTGTGCGCCCCATTTCAGGAGGGATGTGGACAACATGGAGAGGGTCCAGAGGAGGGCCACCCGCATGATCCGGGGACAACAGGGCAGACCCTACAGTGAGAGACTGCGGGACCTGAACCTATTCAGCCTCCACAAGAGAAGGCTGAGGGGGGACCTGGTGACCGTCTATAAACTCACTAGGGGGAACCAGAAGGGTTTGGGGGAGACGCTGTTTCCCCTAGCCCCCGCTGGCATAACAAGGAGTAATGGGCACAAGTTGATGGAGAGGAGGTACAGATTGGACATCCGAAAAAACTACTTCACAGTTAGGGCGGCTAGGAGCTGGAACCAACTTCCAAGGGAGGTGGTGCTGGCCCCTACCCTGGGGATCTTTAAGAAGAGGCTGGATACTTACCTGGCTGGACTCATTTGAGTCCCGTTTTTGTTTTTAGGGTTTTTTGTTGTTCTCCCGCCCTGGCGGGGGGTCAGGCTAGAAGATCTATTAGGTCCCTTCCGACCCTGAAACTATGAAACTATGAAACTATAAGAGCATCCTGAACTCCAGACTGATTTGCCCCGTGAACGACTAACCAAGGGACACTTCCTTTTGTCCGCATGTTAGGTTTGACCTAGAAACCACTACACATAGCCCAAGCAAAAGTCTCTGTTCTGTAACTAATGCTCAATTGCAATGATAAGGAGAAGACAGTCTTAGATAAAGGAGACTTGAAAACAAAAATAGAATTAGTGGAGTAGGGCAAAGAGCTGATTTAAATATTAAGATTCACACCCCTAGGTGGGGAGAAAGTATGCTAATGAAACATACATGTATGGAAATGAGATACATAGCTAAAACACAGGTATAGAGACATGCGCAGTAAAGAACTCCTTGCGTCACTCCCTTATAACCAATTAGCAAACAAGAATGCTTATGAAGGTCCAATACTCCTGTATAAAAGATGCTCATAATTAAGACTCGGTGTGCTTGTTACGTGAAATTATTCCGCTTGCACCTTGTATTGCTAGCAATAAATCTTTATACTTTCACCCCTGGTATCTTTATTGGCTTTTGCATACCGGGCACGATCCCAGACTTGAGCTGGGGCTCAACACGCAGATTCTTCAAAACGTGGCCTTCCTGTCTGCCTGCACTCTCCAGCCACCCCAAATGGGGCCAATCCTGAACGCCCCCGAAATTCCTGCACAGAACCGGGCCCCTCGAGCTGTGCTGACCCAGACATGCCCATGGACCTCCAGGGATGCATCTCAGAGAGGAAACCCTAACTTGAGGCCCAAGGAGTCCAATCCTGCACAGGAATTCGCAGGGTGCGCAGGACCCTCAAACCCCAGGAAAACACGTCACCCGTTGCCCTATAGCATTAAGGGGCAGGACAATGAGCAACATATGTTGCGCCCAATGAAAGAGATCAGCTGTGCTGGGATTTATCCCAGCACAGCTGATTTGCTACCTTTGGTGACATCTATTTGTAGCCATAGACATCAAAGGGAAGCAAAAGAAAGGGGGACTGATCCTTGGGGTGAAGTCTCAGTTTCCCATCACTATAAGTTGGGTTTGTCCCCTTCAGGAAGGACTTGATCCATCTTAAGCAGGGTGGATAAAAAAAAGCAAAACACAACAATTTTTTTTTTTAAAAGCATCTTAATAGAAAAAATTAAAAAATATGATCAAATAAAAAAAATCTGATTTAAATTTTAAAAAATCAACATAAAGATTATTTTAATTTAAGATATGTTAACGCTCAAATATATCATAATGGAATAGGGATTATAACTTCTAATTATATATTATTTGGGACAATCTATTCGTGGACCCTTTTCAGAAGTTTTATAACTAGGTCACAAAAGGTCATGGACTGTATTAAGGGCCCAATCTTATGGGGTTTCCAGAGGCTTCTCTGTAGAAGAGTGAAGATTAAAGAAAACCACTCCACCCAATGGGACTCAGTGCTCAGTCTAGAAGATCCCATTAAGCATCTCTGCGATGCTTAGTTTCAGTTCTCAAACTGTGGATTTGTATCTCCAGAGATAACATCCTTGTTAACAACAGCAGTATATGGAGATGAGAGAGAACAGACCTGGTTACCTCCCCATCAGCCATATTGTCTCTCTGCAAGTTTGTGAACAGAGTCAAGCCCTCACCTCCAAGAGTGCAAAGTTTCAAGAAGTTAAATGAACAGAGGATTGTTGCCGGGGGGGAGTAGATCTGGGCAAGGAGGAGTCTGGCGATAAATGCAAGTAGGGGGGTGCAGTAGAAACAAAAGAGAAACAGTTTGCGCAGAATTTTGTTGAAATTGAAAATTACTTCTGTAACAACCACTTTGCAGCAGCTGCTCTGAAGAAAGCAGCAGGAACCAAGCGACCTCACCCACAAGACGTGCGATGGCACTCAGGAGTGGACTGTTTTGGGCGATATATTGACAACTGGCCTAACCCGATGACAATTTGTGAACAAAATCGTGACAAAATAGGTGGAAGTGTCACAGCCAAAGTTCTCAACATTGGGCTAAAGAGAAATGGAGAATGTATGCTGGCTATCCTGAAGCCTATTTCTGTAGCCTGGAACAAAGGTTATAGTAAAAACAAAAATGCACTTTTTGTACAAAAAGATGATTAAATCAAGGCTTCCTGACCGGTGATTTAAACAGCGATTTCAGTTGATTTGATTTAAATAAAATAATGATCTTAAGGACATTCCCCTGGACTCCTGCCCCTCCCTTAGGCAAACATGGGTGCTGCTCTCTTAAAAGGTGTCTAATGCAGCATAGAGTTCCAGGAGGAGGATGGGAACATCTGGCCTAAAACATTAGCTTAAACAAGCTCACAGCCAGCCTCTGGCTAGCACCTCTGAGAGCTTGCCCAGGTGTTAGAGGTTTGATATGGGTTGGTAGGAAGCTCTTCTGCGCTGGCTGGGCTACTGAAGCTTCAAAGGAAGATGTCCTACCCCCAGCAAGGCTGTTTCAGGCACAAACCCCAGTTACTTGCAGTTCTCTTCCATAAGCTAGGAAGGACCCTGCTCCGATTCACAAACCTTGGATCGAAGCCCCTTCTGGGTGTCCAAAACTGAACAAGTGATGGTACTGAGCCCTACGAATGCAGGGGAGCTGCTGGTTGGGGGAAGGTATAGGCAGAGTAAACCCGTACTGCCCAAAAGCCTTCCCAGATGCCTTCCTTCACTGCAAAGACTACACGTGATAACTCTTTGCCTTGCCTGGTATGTTGTAAGCACTCCAGACTGAGGAGGGGGGTTTCCACCCTGGAGGGGTCTTTGTGGTGGGATCTGGCATCTGGGTTCTTGGGGGACTCTCAGGAAGCCTCAACATGGGCTTTGAGAAAGTTAAGTGACATCCCATCTGTACCAGCTTTTATTTTCCATCCTCGCTGCCTGAATGGAGTTGCTGCTCTCCACTGCATCTTCAGCTAGGAAAGGGTGAAGAAAACCAAGGAGGTCTGTGACAACAGTGCAGAGGAAAGGGCTGCGACAGCACATCAAGAGTTGGTACCAATATCTAATCCTTGCCCTACGGTGGGGGCTGAAGTCCAGTCACATTCTGAAAATGGTTATTAATCACTTAATGTAGACAACAGACAAGTAATATTAGCACCTGAAGGGGTGACAGGTCAACAGATTCGCACAGATGGACTGCACAGCAATCGCTCCCATTTTACAGGTGGGGAAACCGAGGCACACAAGTGCAGGGACTTGTCCAAGGTCACACAGCAAATCAGTAGCAGCACTGGGAAGAGAATTCAGATCCCCTAGTTTCCAGATGCCGTTTGCTTCTTTGGATCATCTCACAGGACTGCACAATAGGGATCAGACTCCAATTCCTGATCCCAGGTTCTGGAAAGGCTCCTGGCCCTAAAGCAACTAAACCAACCACTGAAGCATTTGCAGCCATGCATCCTCCATAGCGTCCTACCTCAGTACCCCAAGACCTGGCTGAGCCCACCGTGATTTTATCAGCCACTCTCTAGTGAAGGGTTCAAGCCAATGCTTTCTGCCACCTGCAAGTTCGGCTCCAAGCTCTCAAGTGGACCAAAACACCGGCTACTCTTAGCTTTGGCCACGTGGGATAGCAGCAACCACTAACATCCACGACTGAACGAAAGGGAAAGAAACGGGGCAGCCAGAATGATCCAGTTTTAAAATGCTGCGAGTCTCCCAGGCTGCCAAGGTCTGAAATACAACGCTGCACGCTGCTGGGAATCCCAGTCCCCCATGCCACATGGCACCGGCTTCCTGGATGGAGGCCTCACGAGAGCTATGACATTACTGCTGTCACAGGTCCCCCCACAGGGCTTGTCCAGGACCTTGCACTGGTCCTTTTTATTGGCTGCATGTGGAAGTCGAATCCACCCTCCCTCAACTTCCTCCAGCCAGTTCCATGGGGGAATGAAAGCACAAAGGCAGCTTTCAAAGAGGCCATTACAGAGACTGCAAAATCTCCTTTCACGCTGCATTACAACTTCCACAAGCATGAAACCATGTTGCATGGTGCTGCCTACAGCCCATGACACCCCTTGGTCTTCCTTTCTCCTTAGGGAAAAGCCCAGAGAGCTGCAAGGACCCACAGGCCTGCTGACCCAGCGAGTTTCCACGCTACCAGTCCAGCCGAGCTGACCCCCTCCAAGCAGAGGTGACCCACTGTGCTGCACTGTGAGATGATCTGGTGCCTGGAAGCTAGAGGATCTGAATGCTCTTCCCAGCACTGCTACTGACTTGCTGTGTGACCCTGAAGAGGTCCCTTCATTTCCGAGCCTCAGTTTCCCCACCTATAACATGGGAGCGATTGCTGCATGGTCCAGACACTTATGCTGCACTTTGCTGGATCACGCCAGGTTCCTTCTGCAAATGATGGTTATCTGGCCAGGGAGGCACCTGGGAGCAGGGTCCAAGTCCAAATCCCAAGCCCCATCTCTCCATCCCAAGACTGCAGGGAGTAGAAGCAGCTCCCCCTGAAACACAGCCGGGTGCTGCTCTTATGGTACCTGCCTGGTGCAGAGCATTCAAGCCTCTGGAGCTTCCCACCTTGACCTACATCACTAGCACAAGAGCTGCAGCGATCAAAAGAAACTGGATCAACTCTCCATGCTCTCCCAGACCTGGAAAGCACCCAGATTAGTAGCACCGGAGCCTTGTAGAACCAGAGTCGTTCTTTAAAACACAATTTTCAAGATCTCTTTGTTTCATGGGCACAGTCATCCCTCCAGTCTGACCTCCTGCACAGCACAGGCTGCAATCCTTTGGTTTCCTGGACACAGCCTGCAGACCACGGCTGAGCTGGGGTGTCTCCATCCAGAAGGGCATCCAGCCTTGACTTCCAAGATCGGGGCCCCATCAGGCCACGCACCCTTACGGTCAGCTGCCACGGGGCTTGCAGTCTGAGCTGGGGGAAGACGCTGCGGGGGCTGCAACAAGCAAGCAGAAGGAGAGTCCGTGCAATGGGTTAAGAGACTGGCAACATGCACAGATAGCAGGTTTGAGAGATGTCCTGGTGCTACCACATACATAGTGAAGCCAACTCAGCTCAGTCGCGTTGTCCACAGATGCGGTTACATCATCTCTCTCTTGGCACCTTCATTTCTTCTCATTTTGCAGATGGAGATTTCCCTGGCTCACAGAGCCACACCAAGGACCAGTGCTGGCACAGCATCATCAAGCGTGTCGTGCAAGGGTTAACTGGAAAGGGAATTTGCCATGCAAGGAGTGTTTTGCAGATTATTTGGCTCTCACACCGACTGGAGAGGCCTTATTTTTCAATAAGATCTTGAAGTACCAAAGAGTGAACCAGAAGCTTTCCAGCATCACAGGGGAGCTAAAAACTAAACCCAAGCCAGGAGATGGTGCCCAGGACACCAAGCTGTGATCCCATCTCCTGGGTAGCTAAGAAACCTCATACTTTGTTGTACCCAGCACTTCCCACCCTGACCCACTTGCTCCACCACCATGTCCTCTCTTTAGAAGCTGGGTTTTTCAATGAAGGGAGATGCCTAAACTCTACCATGATCCAAACCATGCCGAAAATGCAAAACCTGCCAACACGTCTCCACCACTCCCACAATAATGACACCCCATAACACAACCATCACCACTCCTGGGCCTCACACCTGCACCTCCAGAAATGTGATGCATCTCATTCAGCGCAATAATGCCCTGATGGAAAACACATAGGAGAAACCAAACAACCAGGATAAATGCACACTGGAAATCCATCAAAGACAATAATATCCAATTACCTGCGGGTGCACACTTCTCAGAAGACAACCACTCTCTCTCCAATTGCTCAACTCTAATCCTCAAAGGGGATTTACAAAACACCTTTTGTAGACAAGCCTACGGACTTCACTTCATAAATGTACTGAATACAAAAAAAAAGTCAGAGACTCAAGATAGACATTGGATTTATGGCACGTTATAACCTGCCTACCATCTGATAACCCCAGGTAACCTCTTCACATCTTACCAGCTACTTTCTATCACCAAATCACCATTCCCCCTTCCCCTCCTCACCTGCCTGTCTCACACCTATTGTCTCTCCTCTCCTCTGATCCTCACTGCCATGCATCTGCATTTTGCATATTGGCTTCTACTCCATCCAGGAGAACATAAAACACCAGCAGACTCTCCCCAGGCCTGAAGAGGGATGTTTGTGCCTGAAAGCTTGCAAAGAACAATTTTTTTTCCCCATGATTTAGTTGGTCTAATAAAAGATATCACATTTACCCAAAGAACCTTGTCCCTAATCCCTACCAAGCACTGATGGGGTCTCAGGGAGAGGTTTTCAAAAGGCATCTAAGGATTTGTCTGCACAGCAGAGGTGCTGAGGAAGAAGAGAGGGCTCGAATGGGAAGTGCAAAAAGTTGTTCTCTGTTGAGGGGTGTAGGTTGTAGCCGTGTTGGTCTAAGGACATCGGCAGACATGGTTCTTTGGGTAAAGCTGATATCTTTTATTAAACCACCCTTTCTCGCCCCCCATGCACACCATCACTGTATTCACAGGGCTCTGGCATTTAATCCACATCCAAATCAGATGAAATAGGGGGGTTTAGTGAATAACTGAGCAGAGAATAAATGTGCAAAATGGAGCAACTCCAACCTGGGACATGCCTTCAACACTGAAGGCACATAAGGGCTTTCAAGAAACCTCAGGCTTTGACTGTGAACCGAGGCAAGAACTATCATTTACTCAAAGGTTGTGCAGCACCAGGCACCATGGGCCCCCAACAAGCCATTCAGCCTCTGCAGGCTACCCCACAAGCAGCAATGACCATCTCGGAAAATCCATATGCTGCCTTTGCTCTTGCCAGTGAACAAAAGCCATCAGCCTCTACGTCCCCAAGAGGCGCTGGGTGTGAGCAAACGAGCCGGCATCCCATCTCCCAGATGCCTTCGCCTTCCTCC
Source organism: Alligator sinensis (assembly GCF_000455745.1). Classification (NCBI taxonomy): domain Eukaryota; kingdom Metazoa; phylum Chordata; order Crocodylia; family Alligatoridae; genus Alligator; species Alligator sinensis. The sequence goes on along the minus strand of NW_005842662.1, from coordinate 554,986 downwards.
CTCTGCAGAGCTGTGCAGCAGCTCCGTGGATGGGCCCCTTGCCAGCCTCTCCTGCTGCCCGCGTAAACACGCTGGCACCAGCTGGGGTCTGGAATCTGTCGAGTGTCCTGCCAGCTGGCGACGTGGCAACTGGTCAGATTAGGGGGATGAGTAACGAGCAAGGGGGCGGAGGAGGCGGCAGCGCCTGCCCTTTGCAAGGGGAAGCTGTTGGCAAAACAAAATGCCCCAAATACCCTGCAATCGCCGGGTCCACGCGCTCTCCTCCAGCCGCCAGCCAGCTGGGTTTGAAATTCAGTGCCTCACCCTGGCCTGGGCTCCATCCCCCCACCCGCTCTGCTGGACTTTGGGTTAGACAGCAAACACGCTCCTGAAAGTCAATCCTCCGAGCTTCCAGACCAGGGACACGAATACCCAACCCCAGCATTAGGCAGACACATGCCGGAGCTAGTCACTTGCTTGTATTTAGCCCGACCCAAAATGACCCCCTAAAATAGCCTTCCGCCCCCATGCACCATCCCAGTAAAGGGTGCAATGCAGCAAAACCTTGTGAGGATGTCAGAGCAGCAGTTTTCAGCAGAGCTTTGGGGAAAAGTCTGGGCCAAAGAGGAAAAAGAAACCAGCATGCAAAGGGGTATTGTCAGCGCCTGCAAATGCAGAGGTGCCAAAATCAGGCACTGCATCAGACTTGCCCTGTATGTCCTGGGGAAGTTCACTGAAACACGGATAAAAATCTAAAGAACATCACACTACTAGGACTTGGGCAAACCCTCCATCAGTATTTGAAGGTGGGCGACCACTGTGCATCGATTATCTTCCAGCTGGATAGACGGGGGCATCCACATAATTGCTAGGGTGCCCCATATACTGTAGATCAGAAAGCCATTTTTCCCTCTTCTAGAAGAGAACCTAGATCCGCAGTTCCCAAAGCATGGGCTGCAAAACCATGGTCGGTGGCCTGTGGATTAGTGAGGGCATCATCTTTTTCCCCCAATTACAAGTGTGATGGTTAAGGGTGCAGGAAGGGCTGACGCACCCTCACAAACCAACTGGGGCCCCAACCCTTTGGGAGCCACTGATCTAAATACCACGCAACCCCTGTACCAATCATGCATGACCCTTGTTCCCAGCATTATTAGGTTATTGCAGCTGCAATTTTCATATTCCAGGTTTTTTTGATTCTGAATACCTGTATCAGACATGCTTGAGTATGCGCCACCTTTCCTGGGGGGCAGGGGGGGGGTGTGGAAATCAGGTCCCTTTAACAAGTTTAAACTAAGCACCCCCACCCAAAAAAATCACTCATGAAAATCCTGACTTGCCAAAAGGAAGTGGAAGTGAAACTCTCCCAGCCATGCCAGTCAGACCATCCCTTGGAAGAAGAAACCTCATTAACCCCAAGTACATTCCAGATGCAAAGCACATACAAATTGGACTCCGAAATTTGGAAGCCGAGACCCCAAGGATTAAATAAAAAGCAGCCTGTTTTAACAGGATTTCTGAACTATTTGATGGAATCGATACAGAAATACAAGATCATTAAATCCTCTCCCGTTCACCCCGGGCGATTCCCGTCGCATTAAGCGATGCGTCCTACTTGCATCTAGATCTGCAACAAGCTGCAGAGTCTCAGTCAAGCCACTGACCACTCCCTGCCTCAGTTTCCCCACCCGTCTCTCAGGGAGGACTCTCATGCACCCAGAAGGGTTAGCAGGAGACTTCATTTGTTTACACCTGTGAAGTGGTGTTTTTAGGGCATCCTCCATATAAAGCTCATCAAGGGGCCAAGCACCTGGAGAAAGAAGTCTGCAAACAGCACAGTTCACTGTTTGGTAGGGATGTTTCAATGCCGAGAACCAGATAAAGCACCACGGTGCAGTAGTGTTACCACCAGGTCCTCCGGGCTGGCTGGGGAGTGCCCCTGCAACCCAGATGTGCTTCTGGATCTGAATAAACTAAAACTCCCCAATACTTTCAGGGCAGCGGGAGGTGAGAGGCTGTTTCCAAATTTAGCAAGGCCACACCACCAAAAGCATCACGGAGACGCGAGATAAGTGCACTGCAAAAACCAGAGCACCTCTGCTGCTTGCGATCCATGAGATTTTAAACACCAGATCACAGAAGTTCATTATCTTCTTAATTTCCACCTGTGCAAGGCAGCACAGAGAGCACTAAATTGAGACTCGGGACTTTCCCAAGACCCGAACTGTGCTCCTGACCCTTGTGCTAGGCGACTCTAGCCAACTGCCTTCCCCTTGCTATGCCTCAGTTGCCCCCCCTGTAGAATGGGGATAATGATACCCTCTCCTCGGGAGGAATGCAGCTAGGAGATGCTAATGACAGAAATCTGGGGAGCAGGTGGGCCAGCGAGGCAACAGCAAGTGGCAGCGGAAGTTGCTCATGTCACAGCACTGGCATCACACACCTGGCCAGGTGCAGTCCACAGCAAGCCAAGCCAGTCCTTCCAGACATGCATTCATTGCTACAGTGTTGTTAAGAAGATTCAGTGACTAAAGAGCAATTTGGGACTGGAGCAAGGAGTTTCGAGGGTTCATTCCCGTTGGAAACGGAAGCGATTCTCTGCCGCTGCTTTGATTTACATCCAGAGTGAGCCCGTGCACCTCCCTAGTGCCCGCTCGGCCCAGCCGCCTCCCGCGGGGTCCTGGCAAACTCCAAACTCGCGTGCCGCTTCCTGCCTCCCACAGCCTCTGGGATGCAACTGGGATGGCACCGAACAGCTCAACCCCAAACATGCTTTTGTCCTATGAAAGGCAAGAGCCTTATGATTTTCGGATGATGGGTTCAGGAGGGAAGAAACCCGGTTCATTTTGCTACTAGTGCGCTGGGCAATGAGGAGCCGAGGCATGGACCCAAAACAAGATTTTGGTGCCTACAGGGCACCAAAGGCAGAGACCAGCCACTTGCCCCTGATGCCAGAAATGCTGCCCAACTGCTTAGATGCTGAATGCCGGTGTTTTTGCTTCGGCGCCGCATGCCCTGCGACTGTATGTGCCCAGTACCGCCACCATCTTGCCAGACATGAGGGGCTCTGGGCCTGTCTCCCACCCAAGGACATTCGAGTGAGGCCTTCCCACCCCTAAGTCCCTGGAGGGGACTCGTTCGTTAGGCAGGCTCAGACCACACCGAATGAATACGGCCAGTATTGACTTCAGCACAAGGCATAGCAGCCACTTCCATTCAACAATGCAACAACGGTGGTGGGGGCGGTGGGAACTAAGAGGCACCGCGCACCTTCAAAAATAGACTAGTGGTTAGAGCACTCACCCAGAAGGTGGGAGACCTAGGTTGTAGCCCTCCTCGTCTCCCACTTCCCGGGAAAGTGACCCGACGCCCAGGCTACAGGCCGGGCTGGGTTGGGCTGGGGGCTCCTGTCCACCCCTCCTGTGGATGCTGAGCCACCGTGTAGCCATGAATGCCAGATTCACAGGATTAGAGAAAGAGAAAGCATGAGGGAGCCTGCCTTTGTTCCCCAGGGATGAGGATACTTCCCCTGGGAGAAAGCAGATCTGGGTTCTGGCCCCTACCCCAGGGTCTATTAAAGATGACTGGGATAAGGTGTACCGGCAGCCCCCAGGCACAGAGACCACCTGGGACAGCAGTGTCGCTGTGGCCCAGTGTAAGGGAAAGGGTTAAACCCTATTAAACATATTCCCAGCCTTCTGGGAAGTGCTTGGAGCCCTGAGAAATCCTTCCTGACCGGAAACGGTCTATTGTGAAGCTGGGCTCTGACGTTTCCTCCGGAGCCTCTCCACAAGAAAGTCCGTAGGGATAGCAGGACTTTCGCTGCCCAGAAACAGGACGCGTAGAGACCAGAGACACCCCATGGGGAGCCCAGCTCCAGCCACAGGGGCAAAGACAAGCTCTGCATACTGTGCTCTAGGACCTCAGCCACAAGCTACCCCAGCCCAACCTGTCTGCATGGCTCTCCCTATGCCCCAAGAAGGGTGTTTGTCCCTGAAAGCTTGCAAAAAAAATTTTTCCAACTATTTAGTCAGTCTGATAAAAGATATCCCATTTACCCAAAGAACCCTGTCTGCCTATGGCTCTGGATAAGGCATTAAAGGCCCTGTAGCCTGGGTACACCCCTCCCAGGGGAAGAAACTGCCTTGGGCAAACAGCCTCTAGTCCAGGAGTTTGCAGCCTTTTTCAACACAAGGCACCCCTTGTTAGACTCAAGGCACTCCTCAAAAAATGCCATCTCTTAGCTTTCATTCATTACTTAAGTACAGCAAAATGATAGAGTCATTCTTCTGGTGCAAAGAATTCAGCCTACACCAGGTCGAGTGGTTTTGGTACGCTGGGTTCCTATTGGAAATCCCTGGGTTTCTCTTGCAAATCATGTGCAGGTGTCTGCACACCTAATAGCACTAATAACAGTGCAGCATACCCCAACGCCCTTAAAAGGATCTTGTACCACCCTGGTTGAGAATCACTGCTCTAGCCAAACAGACACAGGCCGGATCTTGGAAGCACTAGGGAGGAATGAGTGGCAGGAGATGGCAAGAGCCTCCGTGCAAGAGTGCAAGCAGAGGCACCACCTGGGTTATTGGTCCTGGTTATGAAGGAGGATGAGGGTATCGCCAACAGTGGCAAAGAACTGGGGGCCAAGGAGAGTTCGGGAATCGATCAGCTCCTGCTATGCCAAGTGTATATTGGCACAGATGCCTGATAGGGGGGCCAGCAAAGATGTCTACAACACGCAGTGCATTGGCACGTGGGGGTACCCGAGCCAGCTCGAGTACCAGAAGCAGCACAGCAGGATTAGCATGCTGCTCTGCCCGGGTAAGTAATCCTGAGCAAACGGGCTTCTAGTCCCAACCTCGTTTAGAGGTAGCTGCACCACCTCTCACAATGCCGCACAGTGCAATGCTGATCTACTCGGAGATGGCTGGGACGCACCGATCAGGAGCGGGAAGAGTCCCAGGCATTGCTGCACAGATCGAAGTTGAAGCAGTGGGAACAGAGACGATTCCACAAAGACAGAGAAAGCAGGGGTTGAGGATGGAGTGGGAGAGGGAAGGGGAAAGCAGGAGAAGTCCGTTTCTATAGGGGCAGGGATCATAGCACACCGGTACTGTCAAAAAGCAGGGGACAATCACTCACTCCTGGAGCGTTTCAGGGAAACGCATGCTCACCGTTAGAAAAGTGAGGCAGGGGAATAGATGCCTAGAGAAGTGGTGGACTCTCCATCACTGGAAGTGTTCAAGAAGAGGTTGGACAGCCACAGGTCAGGGATGATCTAGGCACAGTGACGCCTACGCTCTACTATGGGTATTTCCCATGCTTCTGGGCCTTCCTGGTTGCTATACAGGGCTAGGAAGGAATTTTTTCCCCTCCTGCTACCACCTATATTGGGGTGGGGGAGGATAGTTTCACCATCCTCAGAAGCACTGGGTGTTGCAGCCAAGGCTGGGGATCTAGATTGGGGTGTGCCAATGCATCTGCTAGAACTTAAGCCAGAGTTTCCTGACTATGAGGATCTTGCCCCGTCACGCAGGGTCAAACTGACTGCCATATTTTGGGTCAGGAAGAAATGTTACCCCATGGTCAGATTGGTATGAACTTGGGGGCAGGAGGGTTGCCTTCCTGTGTAGCAAGGGGTATGGCCCTCTTCCTTGGATCTCTCCAGAGTAGTTTAATGACCGTTGCAGCATCACGATGTTGGCCACCGTGGTCCCCCCATTTTTTTTCTGTGGCTGGTTAGGGTGTTATGCCTTGTGGTTGTATTAGGGTTGACTACGTAGTTTCACTAATAGGGCAGACAATAGATTTTTATAGGATAGTTTGGATAGGGATGATGCTAGGAGGGTGCACCAGGGCTGCAGGGGCATGTGGCAGCTCAGGCAGCGGGTTAGACTAGATGACCTCTGGAGGTCCCTCCCAACCCTACTTTTCTATGAACTTTGCAAATACAGCATTACAAGGGGCAAAATGATCAAAAGCCCCATCTACACGGGCCCTCGACTATACGGTAACCTTACCATGCCCTCAGCTGCACTCTGCTGCTCCCCGAGTGCTGCCCCTCAAACTGAAGCAGTGTAGACACGTCCAGGCCATGCGGCAAGCTGGATGTCACCGTACCTCAGCAGTGACAACAGGTCTGCTTGCAGCACCAGAGAGATGTGCTTACACTGCTCCTGATTTGAGATGCGCGGTGGAAAACACCGCTTCCAGGAATGATAAATATGCCTCAGGCTTGGCTTTAGGAGCTGGCATCACGCTGGTGCTTTGACCCATTTTATCCCAAGGTTTGGCTGGGAACTACATCCCGTTCTTACCCATCCTGTCACCAGCAGCCACAGTGGGAGGTTCGAATAAAACTACTAATGTAGGCTGTACTACAACTGTCGATCAGACTTCTTCCGACTGCGCTAAAGCTTCAAGAAACCTGACTGAGCTTATTCAGCACGTGGCTCTGAGGCTAAAGACGGCAGAAACAAGGCCTGGTCGGGGCACGCTCACTGTCAGCAAGAGAAAAAGGTCAAGGGTTTTGAAACAGCCCTCTAAGCGGTGCGTACGCAGGCTAGGACAACCCATCCAGCTCAGGGTAATAAAGGGATGTTTGCATCCAGACCACTTCACTAGAGCCCGAGTTGGCACGCAGCATGGAGGCAGCTATCCCAGCAAACTGCAAACCAATACTCAAAGCCACCCCCCAGCTCCCCATTGCAACAACGGTATCGGTAAAAGCACCAGCGCACACCTCCGCATTCCCAGACAGCAGAGCCGTGCTCTGAAAAGTCCCTGATCTTATTTTCTATTTTTTTTCCCCGAAGTACAACTATGAAACTTGCAGCCGGCATGCCCGACTTAGCAGCATTTGCATGTGGTTTTGGAATTTATGCCCCAGCCAGCTGGCCTTTCTGGCTCCGAGTTCGAATGTTTTTTTTTCTCCTTTCTCCCTTAAAAGACATTAAGGGTTTCTGTGCACTGGAAACTACTTGTTCATTCAGGGCACTGCGATGAAAGGGAGGGGAAAAAATTGCTGGGGGGGAGTTAAGGAAGTGGATTTTCTTCTCCTCCCATTTGCTGGAAGAGACTCCCCCCCCACCCTCCGGTCTCAATTTGCTTTGAAACGTGGCACTGAGCTGGGAAGGGAGGGCAGGAGGCGAGGGGGGGAACCGTCTCCGTCAGACACATTCACACTCAGTTGAGACACTGACCACAGACTTGCGCAGCTCCACGTATGGAGCAAGCCTGAAGGGCTAAGTTGTTCGGCAGGAACCGCCAAGTGCCCGCCCTCGTCTCCTCCCCTCCGAGGGGAGAAAGAGGAAAGCTGGAAGGGGAGGGAAGCGCCGCATTCCTGACATTTCTCTGCCAAGCGCCAGGGCTGCAAGGAGCCTGCTCTCCCCGAGCCCCTGCTCCTCTCCAAGGTGCCCGCGGGCCTGCAGGGCCCTCAGACGGATAAAACGGGGGAAGAGGCTGACAAAGGGCCCCGCAGAGACCGGACAGACTTCCAGGGAGAGATGAAGGGCACTGCCCTTCATCTCCCATCCCTGTCCCCGGGAAGGGACTTCCCTCCCGTCCCCATGCTGGGGACGGGAGGGAAGTCACGGGGCTCCTTCTTCGGGCAGAGGGACCGGATGGTGCCCATCTCCTCCCCGGGCACGGATGGCCGTGGGCTTGCACGGAGCTTCTTTGACCGGTCTTGTTTTAGTCGGAGCACCTTGGGCTCACGCGACATCTCTCGAGACAGAGCAAACCACGGTTTTGGCCCGGCTCTACCTCCAGGGTTGGGAGGACTGGAAGATGGCAGGAGCGGCGTGGCACAGTCTGAAAGGAAAAGCAGCACAGAGAGCTTCTGGTCTCCAAGACTTGTCTCCCTCCATGCCTCCTTCAGAGAAAAGGGACTGAGCTGGGGGAATGGGAAACAGGAGGAGGGGAAGGGAGAAGGGGCTACTCCACACCCACATCCCCTCCTGTCCACATCGCCCCATGCAAGCAAAGCAACTTTTTTCTTTATGTAACTCCCAGCTAGGGAAAGCTTAAAAAAAACCAACCCAATTTTCCCTCGATTCACACATTTCCATGCGCTTTGCCATCCAAGCACAGCCAGGCAAACCCAGCGGTAGCACAGGAGGAACCCCGAAAGCACGAAGCCTTGTACACAAGCACAGAGGCCACGGGTCCGGTGCACATCCAGGGTGAAGAGCAGGCTATATTTCTTAAAAATCCTTTTAGATTTGACCATGGAAGGGATCAGTGGTCACCTAGATAAAGGACCCCCCGACACACATCTCCCCTCCACCACAAAGATACTCTGAGCAAGTTTCTCTTCCCAGCACAGCGCGCTAAACCGCCCCTCCATACCACACCTGGGAGCGGAAAGGAAACCATGTGGAAAGGGACTCAAGTAAAATCTCATGCCCCCTTTTCCTGGTTTGAATTTGGCCTTGCTCCCCTTCCCATCACTCCCAGTCATCCTGAGACGCACCGGGGGGTCTTTAACGACCCAGAGGAGCCCAGATCTCCGGTATGTCCCCAGTCCAAACTGAATCAAATAACACCTCTCTCCCCATTCAAGCAGCCCCCTGCTCTGGACTCGGCTAGCACCCAGCCCTGTCCAACTGGGGCTGGTCCAGCACCTGAATCCCCATCACCACCTGCGTGCTGCGTGGAAATCCCCCAACCCTCCTGCCAAGGAAGGACTTAGCCTGGAGCAATAAGATTGAAGCCTGGCTGCAGGCACCCTGCAACCACACAGGACGGGAAACGGCATGGGGTTTTCCCCACGAAAATCTCGAAAGCTGTCCCTGCACACCTCCTGCTCAGCCATACACTGCAACCACCGGTGGAGGCTGAGGCAGGACTTGGAGGGAGGGGGGGTGGGCAACCTGGTGCCCATCACACTGATGGTGTTGATGCCCTGTTTGCTACCAGCTGCGCCCTTTGCAAACTCTTTGGGGGAAGGCACTGTCTTCCTGCTCTTGCCTTTGTTCAGTGCCTAGCACCGCAGGGTCCTGCTCCAGGACTGGGTGCGACCGTAAGAAACAATATCTTTTCAGGCACCCTCTTGCCCCCAGCCTGAAAACAAGCCCTGCCACCATGCTTAGCGCCGGAAAAGCACTGCCCTGACAGCACGCTGCCACCAAAGAGCCCTGGAGGGAGATGAGGGTCACCACCCCCCACCCAAAAACACAGGCTGCAGGATGCCATCTCCCTCCTCGAAAGGGACAAGACAGTACCACCCCCATGACACAGTTGTGGCTGAGACCCCATGCCTAGGACTAGGGGTCCCATAGAGACAGCCACAACCAGGAGCCCTGTCGCCACCCCCTCTGCAGCCAGCAAAGGGGGCAACGTGTTGGGCACTGGCCTGGGTCCCAGAGGCAGAGGGGCGGCTGCGATCTGGAGGGAGATGCATGGGGGAGTCAGGGAGGTGAGGGAGGAGGGGAAATAAAATAATGTTGTGGAGGGATCAGGGGAAGTGGAAGAGAGACACGGGAGCAAGATCAGGCAAAGGGTGCACTGGGGTCCCGGTGCCAGGGGGAAAGCTCAGAGGCTGCTCCAAGGAGGGGAGACAGCAGCAGGGCGCTGCACGGGGGCAGGTGCCCGGGGAGGAGCAGGAAGGGCGCTGTGGGGAGGGGGCGGCAGCCTCTGCAAGGCACAGGGGGGGAGCGGGCAGCGCAGCTGCCAAGGGCGGGGGCAGCACCGGAGCTCCTGGGGCAGAGCAGCATGCACGGGGGCAAGGGGCTGCAGGGGCCCGGACGCTCCCACCTCGAACATGAGCGCGACGAGGACG
>NW_005842662.1:514149-545031 GCF_000455745.1 Alligator sinensis | reverse complement strand
AGCGTTAGGGTTAACATTAGGGGTAGGGGTAGGGTTAACATTAGCGTTAGGGTTAGGGTTAACATTGGGGTAGGGTTAGGGTTAACATTAGGGGTAACATAGATTCATAGATCTAGGGTTAGGGTTAACATTAGGGGTAACATAGCATTAGGGTTAGGGGTAACATAGGGTTCGGGTTAACATTAGGGATAACGTAGCGTTAGGGTTAACAGCATTAGGGTTAGGTTTAGCGTTAGGGTTAATGTAGCATTAGAGTTAGGGGTAACATAGGTTTAGGGTTAACATTGGGGTAGGGTTAGGGTTAACATTAGGGGTAACATAGCATTAGGGTTAGGGTTAACATTAGGGTAACATAGCATTAGGGTTAGCGTTAGGGTTAACATTAGCATTAGGTTTAGGGTTAACAGTATTAGGTTTAGCATTAGTGTTAGGGTTAACATAGCATATGGGTTAGCATTTGGGTTAGGTTTAACATAGCTTGAGGGTTAGTGTTACGGCTAGGGTTAACATAGCATTAGGGTTAGGTTTGGTGTTAGGGTTAACATGAGCATGAAGGTTAATGTTAGGGTTAACATAACATTAGTGTTAGGGTTAGGGTTAACATTTGCATTAGGGTTAGCGTTAGGGTTATGGTTAACATTAGCATTAGGGTTACAGCTGCTACCGACGCAGGCCAGGATGCCGTCAGCCTTGTTGGAGACATGGGCACAGTGCTGAATCAAAACCACTCAGCCCTGCTGTGGTCTTTCTGATTTTTCATGGCCCTGGTTTTGCCCAGTGAAGAAAAGAACTAGATTTCTTTGGAGGGAGACCCTGAGTCTACCGAGGGGTGTCTCCAGTTGTAAAGAAGTAGATAGTCGCTGTTTTAGAAGAACAGAGTGCCCAGATTTGCAGGGTTGTCATGACTGTGAAATAGGCTTGTGGATAATCCGGGAGCAAAGGGTGCAGGATCAGGGTCTCCTTTCCAGAGACACTGACCTGCCCTGCATGCCGTTGTCTTTACTTCCATTTGTGAGCAATCAGGGAGATAAAGATGATGCCACACACTTCCAAGTCGGGGTGTGTACTTAGAGTCATTGAACCAGAGGGAAGTTGGGCTGGAAGGGACCTCCAGAGGGCATCTAGTTCAGGGGTTCCCAAACTGTGATATGTGTTTCCCCCTGGGGGTACATAGTACATCTCTGGGGAGTACACAGGAGAAATTGTGTAATGGCAGATGTAATTGTTCTTATAATAATAATTTATAAGAAAAATAATTGGCATTTAAGGGGTTAAAATAGAAATGCCTACTGGTAGGGGTTGTGGGCAGCTGGTAAAGCTGGAAGGGGGCATGGCTTGAGAAAAAAGTTAGGAATTTGTGATTCTAGTCCAACCCCCAGCTTGAGGCAGGATCGAGCCATCCCATAGAAATCCATCTTCTCAACATGCATAAAACTACCGTCAACCCTGACACAATCCTAACACCCTCAAATAAAGAAGTAAAGGTAAATGCATAACCGGCTCACTCACATCCCTACCATTTGGCCTGAGACTTTGCTCTCCCGTTGTCAGATCCGTCGCATAATCCTCGACCTCTTCGGTCATCTCGGGACACGCTGATGACTTCCTTCTTTAGCGAAAGCCCTGCTGTACTTCCAGCCTGGTGGCTGGGGTGGCAAATGTAGGGTTGGAAGAATGGGAAATGTAGGCTTGAATCCTTCCAGGCAGGGCAAGACAGTGTTAAAGTTTAATAGGAAGACTAAGGTAGGGTTTTTGATTGTAGCTGTGTTGGTCTAAAGATATAGGCAGATAGGGCTCTTTGGATAGATGCGATATCTTTTAATAGACCAACTGAGAAGTTGGAACAAAGTTCTTTGCAAGCTTTTGGGCACGATCACCCTTCTTCAGGTATGGGGAGACTCTGCTGTTGTTCTGAGATCTCCAAGGATCTTTTTTTTTATTATTATTATTATTTTTTTTTTTTTACTCTTTTTGGACTTTCCAGCGTTTCACGAATGTACACAGAGCACATGTGACTCAACGTCACCAGGACCCGCTCTTGGCTCCTGGAAGTGTTTGCTGCCTCTTCAGTCAACCGTGCAGATCTTGGACTGGCCTCTTCAGTCTGAGACTGATGACTTCCCTGTCTACTAGAAGACTGTCGTCCTCATATTGAGGGGTTACCACTGCCGTCGACGCAGAGCAGCGCTGAATGCAGCTGCTTCTGGGGTGGAAAGCTGCACCCAACCAAGGACAGCTCAGCCAGAGCAGAGTTCGTGCGCCAAGCACCTCTGAGTTGTCACAGTTATTTTACTGACGGTAGCCCGCAGGGAAATAGGAGGTGTTTCAAACATTGCTGGATGGGTCAACCTTGTCTGAAGGACTGACAGCCTCCGGACAGCTAGGCAAAGTGAAGCAAAAAGTAGGCAGCTGACAGCATTCACCTACATGTCATTTGCTCTGCCCTAGGCACTGTGGCAGCAGCAGGTTTTTAAAACGGATGCAAACATAGGCAGACGAATGCAGGAAGGTCAGGCAAGGTCTCCCTACTGGGAAAAAAGGCACGGAGGTGAGTAAATCCATGTCAATCCATACAGCTTCACTGGTTCACACGGGGTAAAAACGTGGCCAGCCAGCAGACCCCTGCCGAGGCAGGCCAGGAAATGCCAAGGACAGGAGGGCAACTCTTAAATCTCATCCCTCAGGCACCTTCCTCAAGGTCGCACTGCAGCTCCTCTGTCCACATGGGAACCACAGCCTGGCCCTTCTCTGCAAAGCAGAGGCCTTCGCCTTTTCTTTCCAAAAACGAAGCAGAGCTCACACTTTTCCCCTTCGCAGGGCAGCCTTTCAATCACTACTTGCACCTAAGAAATGGGAGACCTACACGTCTTGATTCCCTCCGGGAGCTCAAATCCCCCATCTCCCTCCCAAGCATTTTATTTGCCATTACAAGCCAGAGTATGAGAGGCTCTCCAGAAGAAGCTGTTGCACCAGGCAGGGACGAGTCCAAGATGCGCTAGGACAGTGCTGGGGTCTGGCCGGTTGTATTTTATCCAACAGCCATTTCATGCCAGGCCCCGGGACCTGAACTCAGGTCTCCCTTCTGCTCTGACCACGGGGCTACAAAATTGTTCTCACCCTTTTCCTATTGCATTTTTAATTCTTTTCTGCCTGGGGGACCTATTTCAAGCAGAAGTGTGCAGCCCTGCCGTACTTCCAGCCTGGTGGCAGAGGGGACAAACGTAAGTTTGGAAGAATAGGAAGTGGGAAAGGTAGGGTTGAATCCCTCCAGGTGGAGAGGGAGTGTCAAACCTAGGTCTCCCACAGGGCTGTAAGCATTGGGCTGTGATATAAAAGTGGACCACCCCTTCCTCTCCCCTGGCCAGCTTTCAGAAGCGAATGATGGCCCTGGTTGCATTGTGTGAACCGGTCTAGAAAACGCCTGCCAGATCAGGGCAAGTAAGCAACAGAGATCTTAGCTTCTGGATCCTGAGATCTGGGACAGAAGTTTCATAAACTGGTTTGACCCGAATCAGTGAAGTCTGATCCTACATTCAACATTATCTTAAACCGGTTTCAGCCATTTTGAAACCGGTTTCTGTGCACTGAACTTCTGTTCTGTTACAAGTTTCAACCAGTTTCTGATGACTTAAACTGGTTGATGTGTAACTTCTGTCCCTGGCCCGAGGGACCTCACGTGGACCTCAGATGCCTGGCTGCAGAGGCTGGGGCGGCCCCAGGCAGGGGTAGGGGTGCCATTCGCGGTGCCAGGGGAATTCCAAAGAGAAAAGGAAAGTGTTTGTGCAATCAGAGCACCTTAGGGGCTGGGCAACCCCGGAGCAGAGGGCCCCCGAGTCACGGCCTCAGACTGAGAGACCCGAATTCTGCTCGTTTCCACACAAAGCGTTTCGGGGCTTCTAGCCTTTATTCCCTCAGTGTTTCTGCTCCTCGTCTGTATAATGGGGATAACAGCACTGCCTTGTATTTCCCAGGGTATTGTGAGCAGCAAGGAATTAAAGAAAGCGAGCCCCTTGGCTGTGGTAGTGATGGGGGGCCATATCCACAGCTGAGTGCAGTGAATTAGACAAGCTGCATAGTAGCAAAAGAGGCCCTTGGGATCTGGGGCTGTGCGTTCGGAGGCGTCATGCCAGGGCATAAACAGGGGTGACCCCCTTTTTGGCTCGGGCAGGGCTGCGCTTGAAATACTGTACTTATTGCTCTTATTAACGTCATCTGTGCCCTGCCCCAAGTCAGGCTAGTCACAATGGAGGAGATGGGGGAGGATTAAATGACAGGGTAGTATGGTGAAATGACTGCTAAGGTAGGGGCTGGGGGATCCTATTTTAACTGAAGGCAGGTGAGAGCTTGCTTATGCCGGCAGGTAGAGGAAGGAATAAAATGAAATAAAAGGAAGGTGGCATTCGGGCTGGGTTTTTGGAGCTTTAGACGGGCTATCTTTAAAGAGGCAGAAGAGGCAATCCAAGAACAGCTCTTTTACACCCGCCAAAAGGCTACGGTCCGCAGAGAAGCAGAGAGCTGCTTAGGTCACCGGATCAGGCCCATGCTCGAGGTCTGTCGCTGGCATTGTGCTGCTTTAAGCCTCCTGATGGGAACGCGAGGGGGTGGAAAGAGCTTGCGAGGGAGTCAGCGGGAAAGGCGGTAGCTCAGAGCAAACGTCAGCATTCCTGGGCCGTGTCCTGGGAGCCAGGCCCTGTGCGGGCCCAGGCAGAATTTGCTTTGAACAAATAAAACCCCATCAAGCATGGCTCGTGGGGGAAACAAAGTGGAACCAAGTCCCCGCCGATAGGGACATCGCAATGCTCTTTGCAGTGAGAAGGGAGCTCTGGGGACATAAAGCGCCAATCTAAGGTGTGCAGAAATGTAGGAGGATCTGGGCTTGCCTTTGGGCTGGGTGACCTCTTGGTGCCACAGAGGAAGCTGCTCAGAGGTATGGTAACTCTCCGTCCTATCTGGGGATGGGACTAGGTCAGACTATTAGATCTGAACTTCCCCAGACTTTGGGCCATTCAGCTCGCATGCTGTCTTGCTCAAGGCTGGACACAGGCATGGGTGAACCAGGTGGCCTGGACAGAAAGGGGGCCTGAAAATGGTAATTTTTATCATCATCATCATGATTATTATTATTATTATTATTATTATTATCATCTCTGGCAAGGGAAGCCTGATACAAAAAGTTTGCCGGGGGCCGCCGGGAGTCCAGGTACGGTGCTGCTCGTGCTTAATGAATAGCTGGTCAGAATACCACTTGGCTTTCACAAGAAACAGTGAAAAAGCAGGAGCGGGGTTGTTTTCACTAAAATGTCTACAGTTTTTACTTAAAAAGCCAAACCCAGAAAAAAAAGTAGGGATTTTTAACAACCAGTTTAAAAGAAAGCAGTCAAAACACCATTTGCTCAGTCAAGCCTGGGAAACCTGAACCATTCCCAAAAATGAAATGTCCTTTTCATGGAAGATGGCCTTTTTCATGGTGACATTTCAGTGCCGTGGAAAAAACGCCAGCTTGATCTACGGAGTAGCTGGCCCTGCTTTCTCCAGCTTGCCAAAATGCACGTTCCCTCCAGTCCTGCGCTGCTGGTTTAGATGAGAGTACATGGGAAGTGTCATGCAGTTTGGCTGAATTGAGATGGGATCGTTCTGATTTGAGGGAACCGGTTTATTGTGAATCTCTTACCGAAAAAAAATAGATGAGCGAATGCCAATTTGCATCAGCTGAGAATTTGGCCCAGTGCCTATTCACTCCTTCCCTACACCCATTTATCTATCTCTAGGCATTCATATTGCATTTATTATGGCAAATGTTGTGCAAGAGGGCTGCCCTGCCATTGCACTGGTGGCAGCCCCGACACAGGTCAATGGAGAGCGCACACATCAATGGCAGCTTTCTGAGGCAAACAGCCTAATTGATTCATACTGGGAGCAGGAGCACAAGGGACAGAATGAGAAGCAATGGTCTTCAGCTGCAAGAAGGGAGATGTAGGCTGGCTGGTCTAGCAATGAGCTGGGGAATCACTGGAAAACAGATTCCCAAGAGCTTCTCTATAAGTGAAAGCTCTTACAAGCAGGTTAGACAAAGACATGGAGGAGATTGAGACAGAAATGATCCAGCCTTGAGAGGAGGTTGGACCAGATAACCTCCTGAGGCTTTTCCCATCTCTACTTTAACGTCATTCTACGCTATTTCAAACTGAAACCACCCCATAACAAAATGCAGAGAGGTGTGGACCGCATTAAATGTCCACGTCCCTGCCAGGGCTGGACACGGGCATGGGTGAACTGGGCGGCCGCCCGGGGACTGAACAGAAAGACGGCCTGAAAATGTTTTCTCCCCCCCACATTGTCCGATTATTATTATCATTATCTCTGGCAAAGGGTGGGGGTGATACTAAAAGTTTGCCCGGGGCTGCCAGGAGCCTAGGTACGGTGCAAGGAGTGTCACCCGAGCGCTGGAACGTGGGACGTCTCTGCAGCCATCGCCCTGTGCTGTGTTCCAGCGGCAAGTCCACGAAGCACTCTGCCTGCAACTATTATTCCAGCATATTGTCCTGGACCCACTGTTAGGGCTTGGCAAAGGTCCACCTTCCTCGGCTCCCATCTGTCCACAGTATCACATACCAGTGCCAGCTGCATTGCAAGGTCCGGTTTGTAACAGGAACCTCTCTCTTGAGCAGTGTATGCAACACGTTTTCTCCAGGCCTCCCTCTGGCGGCCCCAGAAAGGGAAGCATGAAAAATGTCTTCAGCTCTGGTTAATCAGAAGAAGGGTCAATGCTATGGCAGTGGTTCTCAGCCTTTTTAGACTCAAAGGACTCCCTTGTTAGACTCAGACCAAAGGCACCCCTTGGAAAATGCCAGCTGTCTGTTTGCACTATTTTGGACTGCAGAAAAATAATAAGCCAATTCTTCCATTGCAAAGAACTTGGACCAACAACAGCACTGCTATGGGTTCCTATTTGAAACCTCTGGCTTTATCTTGCAACTCATGTTTGCTCACCTACCAGCGCTACCATTGCGTGGCAACTCGCGGCACTCTTGAAAGGATCTCAGACCACCCCAGGTGTGCTGTGGTTGAGGATCACAGTGCTATCAGCTTAACCTGGTAGTGAAAATCAGGTTCAGGATTTTTTTTTTTTTTTTGATTGGGAATGCTTCTTTAAATATGCTGTAGTCAGCAGAGTTGGCAGGATGATAGCTGGCATCTCTGTATCCTGTGGAAAGCTGGAAGGCATGCCCCATTTAGATTTCTAGTAGGGGAGGGGGGGAAAAATCAATGCTTAAAGACCAAAAAGGAAGATGATCAGCTGGAAGTTTATTTCTCCAGGCTATAAAAGCATTACTGATGCTATCGGGAGCTGTGTGTAGTAAAGCTATGAAGCCACCTAAGCTAACAGATAGAAAGTGACACAACCAGTTCATGTCAGGAACAGGCGAAGCATTTTGCACCCAACAGATCATTCAAATTCCCTTCCCTGCCTCTCCCCTGACCTTGACAAAGCTACAAGCAGCTGAAAGATCCTTCAAAGACGGCCCCATTCAGAATTAACTTAAATGCATATCTACAGGGAGGTCCCAGCTGTTTCGATCTGTCTGAGCACGGTGGAGTCCTGGTCATTGATGGAGCCTCCGAGGTGCTACAATATAAGCAATTCAGGTCTATCCTTAAATCATATAGGGGTGAGCTTCCTGCTCTTGATTCCAGCCCCACCCTGTAGACAAAGCAACCAGTGCCTGTAGCATCTTTAATAATATAGGGCAGTGGGATCAGGCTGGAGCAGCTTGCAGGTCTCTCTTAAAGGCAGGGGTGAATCCTACCAGCTATATGGAAACCTAGCTACTCTTTAGCAAGTGAGAGGGTGGCAGGATCAAGCTTTGGGCCTGCCTGAGTAAAGAATTTAGGCCTCCCGATGCTGGCTTGGAGGCATTTTGCAGAAGCCTGTACTCTGGGAAGTGAGAGCCTGGGAAGCAAGGGGCCTGGAAAGTAAGATTTATAAAGATGGGCTGAAAGAACTAGGGTTCTTTCGTCTGGAGAAGAGAAGACAGGGGACATTTGCTAGCAAATCCTAAATACCTGAATGGGAAGATGGAGACAGGCTTTTCTCTGGCTGTAGGGGACAGGACTAGGTACAGTGACCTCAAGCTGCAGCAGAGGAAATGGAGGTTGGAGATCAGGAGGGACTTTCAGACAATGAGCGTGGCCAGACTTTGGGACAGGCTGCCTAGAAATATTGAGAAATCCCTGGAAATTTTCATTAGACACACTTGGCTGGGATGATCCTGCCCAGAGCAGGGGGCTGAACTAGATGGCCTTGTGCGGCCCCTTCCCACCCTGTTCCCCAATGATGCTAAGAGCAAGGCCTGAGGACATGGGCATATGGAGAAGGTCCTCCCCCTCAGTCACCAGGCAGATGTAGCTACGTACTGAGAACAGGGGAAAGTCCTCAGTCCCGCATGGCTTTTGAACGCAGGCTGCTCACTCAGGGCTGCAGGGAGCCATCTCCAGCCCCTTGCAGTCCCCAGTCCAGGACCCTTTCCCGAAAGAAGAGACCTGCTTATTTTTGAAAGAACGGAGAACAGCTCAGCCTTTGAAGCCATAGCTGGCAAAGGAGGAGCAAGTGTTGGTGCTGCTTTATTGCTAATAAAGTAGCCCAGTGGTTTGAGCACTCACCCAAGTGTGAGACCTGGGTTAGAGGCTCTCAGCCTGAGGGATTCAAGCCCATCTCTCTGGAAAGTGCCCTCGCCACCAGGCTAGAGGCAAGGCTAAGTGGGGAAACCTCCTTCTGAAGTCAGGCCACTGTGCAGCCTCGAATTCAAGGTTTGCTAGCAGGAGGCAGAGCACGACTGTGCACGAAGGGATAACTTGGTTCCCCAAGACGAGGTGGAGGCGTTGGCCTGTGAAGCACAGGTTCATGTAGGACGGGGCTGTCCATCTTCTGAGCACCGAGAGTGTAGGTGTATTAGGTCTGATCATCACCTGCAGGTGCCAATTCAGGACTGCAGGGAGACCCTTAAGTGCATCCAAAGCGTGAGCTATCAGGCACACCTCACTGCAGCATGTCCCACCAGCTATGCCAGGTGGTCCTGGCACCCGGTCTTCGGCGTGGTTTCACCCAATCTTAGGTACCAACCTTTCCCCACTTGGAGCGCAGGGGGCTCAGGCACCAGTTTGGGTTTGTGACTTCTCTTCCTAGAGCCAGAAACACTCAGCATTGTCATACCCGAATCTCAGGAGTCTCAGCTGTTTCGCTGTTCATCATCTGCACACCAGAAATAAGAGCAATTCCTGACATCAGGAGATGCTGTACAGTAAATGCATGATTAATAGATTCATAGATGATAGGGCCGGAAGGGACCTCAATAGATCATCGAGTCCGACCCCCTGCATAGGCAGGGAAGAGGGCTGGGCCTAGATGACCCCAGCTAGATGCATATCCAACCTCCATGATAATGGCAAGGTATCCAGGCAAATCGAGTTGGTCTAATAAAAGGTATCACCTCTACAAGTCCTGACTGACAATGGCAAGGTACTTATGTGAGGACAGCCAGGGGCATAAGACCTATAAATCCAAAGCATGCTCCGATTCACCCCCCAGTGCACAGATATTGTGAACTAAAATGCAGGGAGACACTGGACTGGGCCCATCCCTGGTGAAAGTGAGTGAGATGCAACCGGCTCATACTCATTTGGGGGAGGCCAGCTGCATGGCACATACGAGCCAATTGCTGCCATATTTAGATGCAACAGAACAAATTGGGAAGTGGGATGGCCTCCAGCTTCCCTCACTTTGGGCAATATTTCAACACCACATAGGGGCTCGCCTTCTGCATAAAGGGCCAGTTCCACTTGTCACATAATGGGCCAACCTTGTTCATGCGTATGTGTATCTGGCTGCATTTTTAATGCATCGCACTTTTCAGCTGAGAGATCTCCATCTGCATTGTGGTGCCACATGACTATCAGAGGAGACTGATATTGCTATGTGCAGTAGAGACAGATTAGGCCTTCCCTTCTCTTTGCCGGCTGCCCCATGTTCTCATGCAAACCCTAGCACCTGTTGCCCCCTGAACTCTGCCCCGTGTTAGCATGCAGCTGGCGCACAAGCCTGGGTCCTGATCCTTGTGCACCGCTGAGCAGTGCAGGAGATGCCCGTTTCTCACCGCCCCCATTTCACTCTCCTTTTTGGCCAGGGGAGGTTGTGGTATGCAGGTGATGGACCTAGCAAACTTTCCACTTCTCTCCACCATGCCGACCCTTTGCTGAGATGCTCAGCAGGCCACTTCCACAGTTCCCCTTCCAGCAGCAACCATCCATGAAGAAACTGTGGCAGTTCAAAAAAGCAAAACAAGGGAGGTTTCCCTGGTGGGAAATTATGATTAAAATCAGCCAGGATTTAAAGCAAAACAAAGCCCCCAGAAACACCCCAAGAAAAAAATCCCAAACCAAATCAAAAAACCCACAGATGAAATAAAATTGAACCTATGGGTAAGCTAAGCTAGACAGGACTACTGGCTACTCTGGGTAGGTGTCTTTAGTCTGGTATGGCATAGAAAAATAGAAAACAGTGGTCTTTGCATTATACATGGGCTCACCTGCTGTTGGCCTGCTTTGTTGGAAATGAAGTTTGCTTGTGAATGGGGTCTGAGGCTTTGGTTATGAGGGGTGTTGGTATATTTGCATTTTATCCCTGGAATATCCACCGATGCACGTGCACATGACACATTACAAAAACCCACAGACACGCGTAGGGAGCTTTTAGTAGTTTTTAAAAACAGCGTCTCAGACACGAGCAGCTTGTCCAAGATACGCCCAATGGTAAAAGCTTACAAAACTTGAGCAACGGCTCCACATGACACTTTCTGCTACACTGCAGAGTGACGGCAGTGGAACAGCTCCGTGCAACCAATTCTTTCCATGCTGAGTACCATCCAAATGCTGTAAAAAGTAGCACGGTATAGTTAGTTGTGTTAAAATTAGGTTCAGTGTGACAGTAGTATGCAAATGCAATACAGGAGCCTTGGTCTTTGGAAACAAGCCCAGAGGGTTCACGTCCAAAAAAAAATCAACTCAGATTAAAATGAGTTAAATTAACAGAGAGCAAAGGCAGCCAGGATTGCTTGTCCACGCCTCAACTTCATGCCTGTCCTCCTTACCCCACTCTGCAGCCAGCCCCACCTGTCTGGCGGTTGTTTTATTGGATGGGATAACGCAGGTGCAAAGCAGAGGGCTTCTGCTAGAGGAAAGACAACCCTCAGGGGGTTCATTTGAGGACGGTGGGTGGTTTGCAAATGACACTCCCATGAGTGCCCTGGAAGCAGCATAGCTACCCACTTAAACAGCAAGCAGAAACAGGCAACAGGAGCATCTCTGGACCGGGAACCAGTAAGCAGCTGGTACCAGACCCATCTGGAAGGATTGCTGCTGAGTGACACCTTCCACGCTCTTGTAAGGGATACACAAAAGGCAACCTGCTTTAGTCGCTTAATAAGGTTAATGTCTAAATAAGTTAATAAATAGGCAACACTAGGCTTTATAGGAAAAAAAAAAAGGCTGCACTTCTCCGGGTGGCAGGCAGCAGAGCTAGGACACAGCAAAGAAGAGTGTCAGTACTACTGCTGAGCACAGCCTGTCCTGGTTGCCAAAGCCAGGCGGTCTCCCTTTGGCATTAGCAGTCCCATTGGCAACAGCGCTCCATCCCACACCCTCCATCTGGAGGCAGTTCCCTCATTACAAACATCTGCTCTAACTTAAAAGCACTGGGCTTAACTCTTCTGCAGCATCTAGTGAATTTTGGGGGCCTCAGCGTTCTCAACCTGAGATGCCTTCAAGGGGCCTACATCTTTAGAGCACCAACCTTGAGGAGACTGCTTTGGGCACCAAGGTTCAACGTGACACCAAAACCTATTAGTCATTCTTGAAAAATACAGGTCTTGCTGTGCACGAGTCATCTGTGGGACAATGCTGCAGGGTGAGAACTAGCAGCCCGTGGTCTAGCTCGGTTACCGCAGGATTTCCTGCCCCTGCAGTTTATCACCACAAGGTCCCTTCCAACCCTCAAGATCTATGAACAACTAGCTCTCTTACAGCCTTGTGAATCAACTGAGCTAAAGGCACTTGAGGAAAAGGCAGTGAGGGCCAGCTTCCCCATCTGTAAAATGGGGCTATGGAGGCACAAAAGTGGCGAGGTGACTTGCCCAACTTGACCTGGTAGGCTGGTGGTGGGTGGAGCAGGGACAGGAACCCAGCTGTCCTGCCTCCTGCTCCATCCACTGGTTTATACTGTCTCTCTACAGCCCATCTGGTTCTTTCTGATGACTGTCCCTGAAAGCAGGAGACCTAGATTTCATAGATTTCATAGACATTCGGGCTGGAAGGGACCTCGGAAGATCATCGAGTCCAGCCCTCCGCCCAGCAACAGCCAACAACTATCTACTTGGAGCCAGCTCCAACAGACGGCTGAAAGTCGGGAGGACAATTCATCCTCTTGTGCCTTTATGTTGTGCCATGGAAGGGCCTGCATCCCATTGCTGGGTCACCTCCTTCATTGCCTCCTGCAGAGGAGTCCCTTGCATAACACGTCAGTCCTGCTAAGTGACCTCCCATCTTACTGCTGGCATCCCCAAGGTACAACTAAATACTATCACGACTGGCGGGCCATCTCCATGAGGCCAGAGTTGTGGAGCGTGGCTGATAGGAGGCTCTGCCAGTCTAATTTTGCTGTGATGCTCAATGCCTGTCTGTCGAAGAGCCCGGGCAACGTAGTGGAGAGAAATGCATACCAACGCTGGAGCCTGAGTGTCAGGAGATAGCCCAGCAGCAAAGAGTTATCTGGCATGGCAGGAAGGAAGGAGGGGAAATCTAATGACAGGCCCACCGCAGGAGGAAGGGACAGCGCCCAGAGACAAGAACCGTGCGTGCCTGCGGGTGGTATAAGGGTAGGTCATTAACACTCAGCTGGACACCAAAGAGACGGCACCAGGTGGGCATTGCACAGCCTCACTCCAATGCTGCAGCGAGCTTCATCCCCTCCATCGTCTCCCTCCGCCTGCAGTCCTGGCCTGCGGGGTGAGACTTGGGGGTGGATGTGAAGCACGGCTCCTCAGCTGGCCTCAGCTTCCTTTTTGCCATCGCCACCCATATCCCAACAGACAGGGTGTCCCAGTGGGGACACGGTGCCCCCAGGGCTCCTTCATGCTCCGAAGTTTCCTTGGGGGGACGGGAGGTGCTGCAGGGACTGGCAAAGCACAGGGAGGAAGGGCTCTGCAGATGGCTATGTGGGCCCGTGGCCAGTATGGGGCTGATGTTAGCCACGAGGACTGGGAAGTCCTCTCTTTCACCTGCCAGGTTAGGCAGTACAGGCTTGCCACCCCCGTCCAGCTCTGTGAGGCCCTTGGCAGAGTCGCTGCACGCATGTCTTCCCATGCTAGCGGGCGCGATGCTGCCTGTATCGGCACTGAAGTACACGGTGGAGCCGTCATGTGCCTGGGCTGCGCCTGCTGGGAGGTGGCTGGGGGGCAGCAAGTCTGGGTCCCCTCTGGCACTGCTCTCTCCAAGGCGTGGGTCGGAGCTGTCTCTCTCTTGGCTGCTTTGAACATCATGTTTCCCCCTGGACGCCACGAGGCCGGATGGTGCTGCCTCTTGCGCTGTTCTTACAGAGATCAAAGTACCAGGCTTTCTGCTGGCCAAAGTCATGTAAGAAGTCTCCTCTCTCCTGCTCAGGCCTTCCCCAGCTCCATTCTCAGCTACTGGCTGCTTGTCTTCCCCCGCTCGGGGTTTAGGAGTAACAGGCCATCTCCCAGCCTTGGCGTTGGGGTACTGACTCACCACCCCGCCTACAGGATAAACCTCCCCAATGCCCCCGTCTCCGAAAGCAGCATTGATCTTGGACACGTCTCCGGTCTTCAAAGCCAGCTTTACCAGCAGCCAGTGGTGGTGGTTGGCCCAGTTGTTCTCCAGGGCAGTCTGGCCTCTGGGCTCTCCCAGTGAGGAGTCGCCCTGCACGCCGGGTACAGACCAGGCAGGTACCACTGTTGAGGAGTCCACATCTTCCAGGCCTGGAAATCCAAAGCGCCCTCCCGCTTGGTTTCTGGATGGCAAAGAGGATCCTTCTGGCCCATTCCCCCAAGCAGCCATGATGCTGCAGGATGTCTTCAGGGCTTTCTGCCAGATCTCCGTGGACTTGGGGTGGAGCAGGCCGTAGTAAATGACCAGTGCCGCACAGCCTGAAAAAGAGCAGAGGTGCAGGGTGACAGGCTTACTGACATCTCTGCATAGCACACAGCGCGAGAGAGGGAGAACCATGTACAATGCATGGCATCCAAGCAGAAGTGCCAGTGCTGATGAACACAACTGCACAAAGTGCTGGGACAGTGTTTGCTTTGCAAATTAAGCGTCTGAATGTAGTTAATGGAAGGGACCTGATGTGGTTGCCTTCCTTACATGCCGGTGTCTAGATACAATATGGTTGCAGACAACCTGTGGACAAAATCCATCTCGGGGCTTCAACCCAGCTGGTCAGTCAGCAGTAGTATCAGACCGAATGCAACACCTTACTCAGGGACCAGACAACCCCATGCCAGACACTAGACGTGGGACAAAATGATGGCCTCACCCCAGGAAAACTTGAAGATTGAGTACAAGACAAGACCTGGATGCAGAGACCTGGCAGAGATCAAGAAAACAATGAGGCCATACCCGTCAGCAGGACAGACAGGGGTTTCAGGACATGAGCAGCTAACTGTAGTGTCCCCCTGCCATGGAAATGGTGTGCCAACCTGAAGGGTAGGAAAAATGACAGCTGGCAACTCTGCAAAGGGCAGCATGGAGAGGAAAGGGCAACCCCACGGGCACAAGGACAATCATGAGGCGTGGCTTCTCTGCCCCACTTTGTCTGCAGCAGCTGGGACCTCCCGGGGTGGGTATGAAGGGAGAGGCATTGGTAGTGTTAGCTGCTCATCTCTTTGCAATCAGAGCCAGGAGACAGAATTGCAATCACGCTGCTTAGCTCTGCCCTGTCCTGCCTCTATCCAAGAGTCCTAAAGTTTGCCCACAGTGGGTCTTCCAAGGGTGGAGAAAGCGGCTTCCCCATTCTCCCTCCACCCTCACACGGAGGGCCAGGAACAAGGAGGCTTGGCTTCTGGGCTACAGTCAGATAACCTCATCTTAGACCAGGAGCCTGCAAGGAGCAGGCAGCAGTACCACAGAGTCAAGGCTGATGTTTTTTCAGACAGGCTGTGCCCAACATTTGCCATAAAGCAGCACCACAGTCAGATTTCCAAGGCATTACCTGAAGCCAGGGTTGCAGGACAACAACCAAACCTGCCTTGCAGTAGGGGAAAAACCAGCACATTTCCACATCGTTCTCTCTCCACATGCTTTTGCCCCAAAGGAAGGGACTTGTCTTTTAGAGCCCTCCTCAATTCTTTGGCAGGTGCCAAACCAGAAGACGTCCTACGAGGAACTGTGCCCATGTTAGAGCACTGCCAACCTCAGAAGTCAAGGGTCAGGCCCCCAAATTAAAATAAAGGATGAGATTTTAAAACAAGCGTCTTTGTCTCTTGCTTGGAGCTGTTAGGTCATACTCGGGTTTCCCTTTTCCAATCTCTCTGTGCAGACACAAGGGCTCAGAAAATAAGTTAAGAGGAAGAAAGCAGGCACTGAGTTCAGGTCATCAGATGAACCCAGGATCTAGAGCTTTAAGGAAACAAACCACACTAGACACCCGCTCCTGGGAGAGGATGCCGAGGGTCAGCAATAGTGTTTCTACTCCTGGGTTTTTCAACCAGTCTCGCTGCCACCTACCCACCCGCCCAGAGAGGCAAGGATTCAGAGCTTGAGAAAGCAAAAGATCTTACCGATAACGAATCCCGACAGGACAACCCCAGCCTGGCACAGGCTACTCCACAGTGCGCCTTGCAGGTCTGCAGCCACCAACAAGAGGAGGATGTTTTCAACCAGCATGATCTGTCGGGGAGAGTAAAGAGAGCCATCACGACAGAACTGCACCCCGTTTGCGGGGTGCAGACACCCTTCCAACATGGCACAGGTTACACAGCACACGCAGAGAAGGTCTGGACTTTGCCTGGGTGGTTTGAACCCCCTCTACCCGCTTTCATCTTCTCCCCACACGCGTTCTGAATGGAACCAAAACGTGGCTCATAAAAACAAGTGACAGCTCGTGTGGCATCCCTGGTCCACCAGTGCACGGGCAAAAGCGCAGAGCTGGGACCAGCAGCAGAGACGACGGTGCCAGCCATTTCATGCACGTCTCAAAAAGGAAATAGCTGTTACTGGATTTGGAATGAGCTCCCCGGAGCTGCCAGGCAGCCCTTTGCATCAGCAGCAAATTCACTTCCTCTTCGTAGTTCCTAAAAAGGAAGATTTCTGCAAGAGCGCCGTGATGATCTGAGGAGTCCGCCAGTACCGTTAGCTATTTTTGTTTGATGACAGTAAGTTATTAGGTGATTGTCTTTATGGATGCCTCTGTCCACATAAGTTATTAGGTGATTGTCTTTATGGATGCCTCTGTGCATGTGCATTCACTTACTGTGAAGCTTCCAGTGATGCATCCCATCTGCCAAACTAGAAGAGCAGGGCTGGAAGGGACTGCAGCAGGTCAGCTCAAGGCAGGATCATCCTTGGGGAAACCAACCAAGTCAATTCTTTGTCAAAGCTGCCCTTAAAAATGTCCAAGGATTTGGAAATGTCCAGTCTCCATTCCACCACCTCTCTGGTAGCCTGTTCCAATGTTTAACCACCTCCCTAGAGAAAGTTCTTTCTAATATTCAACCTAAATTGCCCTTGCTTTGGGTTAAAGCCATTGCTTGTCCTGTCCCCTGCAGCCACAGAGAATAACCTATTACCAACTGCTTTATTACCATCCCTTCAGGAATATGAAGACTTATCAAACCCTCCCTCAGCCTTCTGTTCTCCAGACTGAATAATCCCATTCTTCCAACCTTTCCTTGTCGGTCATGTTTCCCAGACTTTTAATCTTTCTTGCTTCTCTCTGCTGAACTCTTTACAGTTTCGTCTTTCTTGAAGTGCAGTGCCCAAAACTAGACAAAGTTCTGCTGATGACTACTGACAATAGAGGGTCATTATAACTTCATGGTCCTCTCCTAGGGTAAGGCACCTTGTGACACTTGGTTTGAGCTGGGAGAAGATACTTCCTCCTCTTGTCTGGACGGAGATGAGAAGTGGAGGTTTCTAGCCACGCGACAGAGAGAGGGTTTAGGAAGTTCTCAGAAGATGGAGGCCTGGTCTGTCCTATAAAATGTCACCAGCAAACTTGCAGTTCTGCCAGGGAAACAGAGTGCATCTACATGCAAAGCACCTCGACAGCCGTAGAGCCCTCCTTTCTGCCAGTATAATTACTCTGGTGCTTCTGCTCCTTGGCTAGATGCTGTGGCAGGTGTAATCTGCTCCGGCAGCAAGGGAGATGAAGCTGCCATCATAAAATGTAGCTTCACAGGCTAAAAATAAGGACAATCAAATCTCACCCCTCAGGGCAAAAGCTGATGGTTGCAAAGCGCAGCAAAGAACATCTGCCCTAGGAAACCTCACTATTAGGAGTAAGAGAGGAGAGAACATTTATTCTGAAGCACTATGCAAAGGTCACAGATTGAAGCCCTTTGAACAGGTCTGCTAGACCTTTCCTATATAGTTTATTAAACCCTGACTATATAGGCATGTTACAGGGCACCCAGAAGTCGTCATGGGTCTTACAGTTTTATTAGTCCTTTATGGTTTCTGTTGCTCCTTTGCTAGTAGCATGAGAGCTGGGAGTCAGAGCACTTACCACATAAAACACAGCCACCCTGTACCTGGAGGGGCCGTCCCGGAAGTTAATGTAGCAGAAGATATACGTGGCTCCTACCAGGCAGTTAAAGAGTCTCCAGCGACTGGGACTTGTGATGATGTCCGTCTGCTGAGCCACCAGCCAGAAAGACATCACTAGCCAGTGAGCACCTGGGAGAGGAGAGCAAAGGACAGAAGTCAAATTAGCACCGGGGAGGGGACCAGCTGGTAGATGCTCCTGTAGATGGCACAGGCTGCCAAGTAACCCGAGTCAATGCACAAATGAACAGACTCTCTTCCATTTGCCATTTCCTATGAGCCAGCATAAGGAAAATCAGGCCCAGGCCACACTGCAGAAGTAAGGGTGGGTCATCCAACACCTTTCAAAAGCTGTGCATTTACCAGAAAGAAGAGATGAACCTCAAGTTCACTGACCTGCCTCCGGAAAACTACTGGGCTATGGAAAGCTTGATTTTCCTCTGACATATTGGGGCACTGGGCACGGCTTAAGCTGCAAGGTTTAACTGGGGTGCACTGATGCTTCTGCTAGCACTTAGAAAACTCAGTGGCTGGAGGGTCTTGCTCTTCTGCTCAGGGTCATATTGATCCCAAATTTGGGGGCAGGAAGGAATTTTCCCCCCCTAAGTCGGTCAGGGTTTTTGCCTTCCTGTATAGTACAGGGCACGATCCTCCTTTCAGTATCCTCTGCAATCCCTTCCAGTCCTAGGTTGACACAACCCTGCGTAGGTGGGTGACAGGAGAATTCAGCCCTCCTGGCAGACACAGGAGAATATTACCTGCACAAGTCCCGACAGGAAATCTCATCTTACCTGCAACGGCAAAAACCCAGATAGGATAGACTCTTGCAAACAAAGCCAGAGCCATGACCCGGGTCCCCAGCATCCCCATCCTCCACAAAAGCTGGCACAGGAGGGCAGCCGCTGGCATGTAGAGATGTCCTGGTTTCATCAGGCATGCAAAGCGACTATAAGAGACCAGTGCCCAGGAGAGGGAGAGCAGGGACAGTCCAGCACTGATGCCTACAAAGGAAAGCAAGGGAGGTGCTGAGAAAAGAGCCCCATGATGGGTCCAATACTCCTGTGATATGCAGCCCCTAGTGCCCACAGCTCGCCCTCCAGCTGAGCTATTCCACCAAACACTCCTCTGCTGAACTGTGGCTGTTCGCTACTATAAACTCTGCCCCATTTTCTCTCCTTCCAGCTTTCTCCATCTTATTAGGTGTCCAAACACCAAGATCAAAAGCATTCTTCCCAACAGACTTGACATAAGAACTGATATTTACTGGGGTCAGACCGTAGGTCCATCTTGCCCAGTCTCCTATGTCACACACTGGCAGAAAGCGAAGCTGAAAGGGAGAGTGAACAGGGTATGACCAGGGTCTTTTCCCCTGTTCCTCTCCTATTGCAGCCTCCAGCATTTAAGGTCTAGGAAGTTCTGATTCAGAAGCTGTAGCGAACATGCAGAACAGGGGTCAGCACGCGTATCAGAGCATGGCACACAAGGCCATTTTGCTCTGCACGTCACAGCCAGCCCAGGCTCTGGGCAGCTGCCACCAGCCACAGAGCCCAGGTTGATCGCAGCAGTGGGGAGGCTACAAGCTCCGCTGCAAGCAGCAGCTGCCCAGAGCCTAGGCTGGACGTGGCAGGCAGCTGGGAGGCCGCAAACAGCTGCACCGGCATCCAAAACCCTGGCTGAACTCTGTGCTAGTGATAGCTGCACATGCGCCTCAAGTTGCATGGCCAGGAAGGGGCCAGGGGCAGTGCAACCCCAGTCCCTTGCCAGCCATGAGCCCCGAGGTGCATGTGCAACCACCGCTGTCGCAGAGCCGGTACCAGGGCTCCAGACCCCGATGCAGCTGTCTGCAGCCTCCTGCTGCTGCCCAGAGGCAGCTGGGAAGCTGCAAACAGCTGCACTGGGCTCCAGAGCCCCGGCTGGGCTCCATGGCAGTGGCAGCTGCATGCATGCCATAGGGCACACAGTGGGGAAAGGGCCGTGGCAGGACAACCCTGGCCCCTTCCCTACTGTCCACTCAGAGGCGTGTGCGCACCCGCTACCAGCAACGAGGATTGGGCCCCTCGTGTCTCCCCCACCGTCTGCCTCTGGCACACCAAGTTGAGGTGTGGGGCGAGATTGGGGTGTTTTGGCCTCTGATGTAGCACATGGATTTAGCGACATGTTCTGAAATACTCCTGAGCATCGCAGCCATCAATTCCTCATGCTTGTTCAATCCCTTGGAAAAGCCAGCAGCCTCAGCTACAATGCACTCTCCACTGGGCTCTTTTTGGCTTGCGTGGCTTTTAGGTGGACTGTCACCACACACCTAAATTTTTAGGTGGTCGGGTAAAGAAATGAAACGCTCCTTACCCCCTCCCTGTACTTTGGATGGCAGCTCCCAAACTGTGGAAGGCAGCACCCTATTTGCTGCAGGAAGGGCCAACTTGCCCATCAGGGACTATAATGAATGGCCACAGCTCTAGAAATTGGACTCCATGGTCAGTCCCTAAGCCAGGAAGGTCCCCAGCACACCCAGGGATTCCCTCAGCAAGCCAGCTCCAGGAGGCTGGAGGCTCGCTGCACTGACACCACTGGGGCCCCAGATCCCTTCCCAGGTACCATGCTACCTGCTCAGACAAGAGCTGGGCCTTACTGAGGAGAGGACGATAGCCAGGCAGTCTTTGGGGGGTGTCTGCTGGCAGGACTATGTCCATTGTGAGGGGCCGCAATAGGAAAATGGAAGAACCACAGGACGCCTTTGTGAGGGACGGGCCATGCAGCCTTTGCAGACAGACCTGGGACGAGGCCTGCTGGGTCCACAGCGGCACAGACATACGTCTGCAGCACCAGGTGCGGCAGGCTCTGCACCAAAGCCTCCAGGATCCGCAGCACCGCTGCGTCCCCCTGCTGCAAGAGGTGATCTCTGGTCGCGGAGCTCCTCCCTGCCTTGCCGGCTGTCCACAGGATGTCCCAGTACCTGGATGAGGACAGAAGCACCGTCAAGGTCTGACAACACCCGATTCGGATTGCACTTTATATCAGCTTTGCAGGCTGGCTTTGGATCACACCCTTGGAGAAACACAGGCCTTGGGAACTTGGACAGTTGCTGATGCTTCTGTGAACGGAGCCCAGCGTTGCGGGGGGCATGAATCAATGCCATCCTGAGCTGGTGGCACCTTCCAGCCAGAGTAAAGGAGCAGGCATGGTGCAAGGCAGTGGAAAGGGACAGCCCTGATCTTTACTGCTCCTCTGTAAAAAAGCACATTGGTGGTGCTGCACAAGGAGTTTTTGGAAGAAGTTTTGGATGAAGTTTTGAATACACCCGCCCTCGAATTACACACTCCTACCGTCCTCGGCCCTTCCTCTTCTTCCAGAGGGGCTCTCCCCACCTACTTTATCAGGTTAAACGCGTGCGTCAGCGCTAACAGACTAGTCAAATGTGGACACACGGGGATGCAAACAGTTTCCTGCATTTTAATCTGCTCCAGCAAGCATTTGCTTAAAAGGTAGCTATTGCCCTAAACTCCGGGCCCCCAGTCAATCTTGTCACCTGGCAGGCTGTCTGTCTGTTGGAGGTTGTGCATTTTTGTAATTCAGGCAAGTCCAAACACACTTCCAACATCCCCATGCTGGATTTAATGAGCACAAAGAGATTACGGATGAGCCTGTTATTGCCTTCCTCAAGCCCAAATAAAAGCCCTTTAGCCTCTAACTCATTTCATCTGCTGGCTCCTTGGGCTGGGCAGAGCACATATAAGAAAAGGTTCCCCCCAATCCAAAGGCCCGTCCTCCTCCCTCAATAGGGAGGGACAGCCACACACCCCAACAGGCCCTGACTCTTCACAGTAATTGCACAAGTTTGAAGGAAGGGCAGCATTTAAACTGATGCCACTTTGGGTACCCACTGTGTCCCAGGTGCCAAATGACAGGCAGCCTGTCCCACTGCTTAACCCAATGGATCCATCTTAAGTGTTAACTCCCACCCAAACAGCACCGTTTACAAGCTTTAACCAGAGTCCCAGACTATACGGCTTGCAAAATGGAATGGCTTTGTCATCCATTACACAGAATTGTATCCTGATTCTGGATCGCAGGTTTGGCTCCTTCGGGCCAAAAGCAGACCTCGGTCTGTCTCTCTGAAACCCAAACTCTCAGCCATCTCCTCAAGCAGGTCCTTAAGGAATACATTTCTAAGCACTTGGAGGAGAAAAGGGTCATTAGAAACAGTCAGCATGGATTCACCAAGACCAACCCAGTTGCCTTCTGTGATGAGATAGGTGGCTCTGAGGATGCAGGGAAAGCAGCGGACACGATGTACCTTGACTTTAGCAAGGCTTTTGATACAGTCTCCCACAACATTCTTGCAAGCAAGCTGAGGAAGTATGGGCTGGATGAATGGGCTGTAAGGTGGACAGAGCCCTGGATCATCAGGCTCAACAGGTAGCGATCAGTGGCTTGATGTCTAGTTGGCAGCCAGTACAAATGGAGTGCCCCGGTGGTCAGTCCCAGGGCCTTTTTTTTTTTCCCCCAATATCTTCATTAAAGAGCTGGAAGATAGGATGGATTGCATCCTCAGCAAGTTGGCAGATAACACCAAGCCAGGGGGAGTAGTAGATATGCTAGAGGGTAGGTTGAGTATTCAGAGACACCTAGACAAATTGGAGAATTGGACCAAGAAACCTCAAGGACCTTGTTGAACCTTAAGAAATCTCCTGAGGTTTAACAAGGGCACGTAGAAAGTCCTGCACCTAGGACACAGCAATCCCATGCACCAGTACAGGCTGGTGCTGACTGGCTGGGCAGCAGCTCTGCAGAAAAGGACCTGGGGTGACAGTGGACAATAAACTGGATATAAGTCAACAGTGTGCACTTGTTGTCAAGAAGGCTAACGGCATCCTGGGGGTGAATTGGTGTGCTGATAGTAGATAGTAATAGATAGTAATAGCAGATAGTAATAGAAGTAGTAACTTCCCTCTATTCAGCCCTAGTGAGGCCACATCTGGAGTACTGTGTTCAGTTTTGGGCCCCCACTACAGAAATGATGTGGACAAATTGAAGAGAGTCCAGTGGAGGGTAATGAAAATGGTGATGGGGCCGGGGGACAGGACTTCTGAGGAGAGGCCCAGGGAACTGGGCTTATTTAGTCTGCAGAAAAGACTGAGGGGGGATTTGATAGCAGCCTTCAACTCCCTGAAGGATGGCTGAAAAGGGGATGCAGCTGCCCTCAGTGAGGGCAGATAACAGAACAAGCAGCGATGGTCTCAAGTTGCAGCAAAGGAGGTTTAGGTTGGATATTAGGAAAAAAATTCTCACTAGGAGGGTGCTGAAGCACTGGAACGGGTTACCTCTTCTTGCTGTTTGCCCTTCGAATTCGAAGATGACCATGACATCACTGGTTGGTTTGGTTTCCGTGAACGCGTGAATGGCTGATCAGGCTAATTTGTGCTTTGAACTGTCTACAGCACACTGAGCAAGAGATGCCACCTTGGGTTGCTTGATCAACAGAGGACGTGCTGCTGTTGTGAGATTTGCACGGTTGGCACTCCTGCTCTGCCTCGGCAGTTCTCCGCTCATAAACGGTAGCTCCAGTACAGACGAGGCTTCGCCAGGTAGAACGATCGTGCGCGAGATCTTCCCAGGACTTGGGGTCAATGTTGAAATGTTTCTAGGATGACTTGAGGGCGTCCTTGAAGTGTTTCCTCTGAGTTCCCTGAGAGCACTTTCCCTCCTTTAGTTCACCGGAAAAGATCTTTGGCAGTCACTCATCTTACATCCTGGTGACAGGGCCTGTCCATCTCATCTGTGGTTTCATCAGCAGTGCAGATGCTTGCAATGCCCGCCCGAGTAAGAACCTCAGTGTCTGGGACCTTGTCTTGCCATCTTATCCTCACCAGTTTCCCCAGACCAGTTTCCCTTAGATGTGAGCTCTTGAGATCCCTTCCAGCCCTCATTTTCTATGATCTTCCTTCTCAAATCAACACGGACACCACCACGATCCTGCCGGTCCTTCAGGCCCAGAACCTGGGCATCATCCTCTACATTAGGGGTGGGCAAAATACGGCCTATGGGCTGGATCTGGCTTGCCAAGGGATTTTATCCAGCCCGCAGCAGGTCCCTAAGCCCCATCCCTGGTCCAGGCCTGGTGGGCAGCCTGGTCTGCGGCATGCGCAGCTTGTCCCACTGCTATCGGGTGCATGGCAGAGCAGGGGTGGCATGGCAGCTGGACTCTCTGCCTGGCTCCAACTCACTTTGGGGCACTGGATGGAGAAGGCAGGCAGGTGGGGCTTCCATGGAGACCAGCCTGGGACCCCTGCAGGCAGGCACACTAGGCTGGGTGGATGGGATGGTGCCACAGGTGGGGAGGAGTGTCCAGGAGTGGGACAGGCAGGCGGGGTCCAGGATCGTGGGGTGGTGACAATGCAGGGCCAGGCCCTGGGGCAGATCTGCTCCCTGCATGCCTCAGTCCATGGAACCGGCGCCCGTTGCAAAGGTGCGTGGGGAGCAGATCGGGGCCCCTACAGAAGCTCATGGAAACTTTTTAAGTGGCCCTGCAGGCCAAATACTTGCCCACTCCTGCTCTACCTGGACTCCTCTCTCGATCCTCATATCTGGGTTGTGCCCAGGACTTGCAAACTCTTTCTCTACAGCTTCTTAGATGGGGCCTTCCCTGTCCAAGCACACAGCTGGCTTGCATCCCATCTCACTTCTTAATAACTGCAGCACCCTTTCCCCTGGCTGGGACCAATGCATCCTTGCCCTGCATATGCTCATTCAGAAAGCAGCTGCAAAGAGCATTTTCCTAGCTCTCCCTCTATGTGCAACCACTAGCCCAACAGAAGGTGTTTGCCTTCCCTTTCACAGTCCATAGTCCCTCTTCTTGTCATCCCTCATTCAGCACGGGAGGATCAGCTCCCACCTTAGATCAGCCTTCGTCATGCATTGATTGGATTTCAATTCAAAGGCCTTCACGCTTGCCCCCAAGCTGTCTCTCTCACTTGCTTAGACAGAGCGACTCTCTTCCACAAAGCTGCCTTACTATTTTTCTTCAAACCCCTTCTTAAAATTCTCCTTTAGCCTGACAACATCTTGAGAAGGATTAGACTGCTCCTGGTCCATGGCAACTACCTCACTGGGCATCTCTTTGTCTCCTTGTCCTCCTCCATCTGTTTGTACCCAGCTGCGACTTCTGCTCTTAAATTTTACATGAGCCCAGCTGGAGGCTCTTGTGATTGGAAAGTGTTAACTGTTAAAACTCCCCAAAAGACTTACAAAAACAGCTGAACTTGCTCAACTTGGCAGGGCCTGACAGCCTTGCAAAAGCCACGGTAATGGTTCACTTGATGTAATCAAAGGGCTTGGTACCAGACCCTGAGAAGGAATAAAAGAGACTTGCTTGGAGGCAATAAACAAGGGGGCTGATTACCTGGGAGGATCAGGAATTGCCCAATAGGACCCAGTAAGCAGACCCACAGGCTTTGAGCTCAGTGCAGAAGAAGATAAGATTGAAATGTGCTTCTCTGCAATGGAGGCACAAGCGTGATGAGTATCTGACTCATTAATCCCATGGATGCCCTTTGTGACTGGACCATGCTATGAATGAGAAGAAAGGAGACTATATGAAGTATCAGGTTTGGGTAAGGAGGGTCTCAATGATAGTATCCCTGTGTTATCCCCTGCCTGCCAGCAATCTGGCCATTCCCACCTCAGATCAGGATCTCTCACAGCAACTACAGCCTGCTCTGGCAACAAACTCACAACTTTGTGTGCTCCAACTGAGGGACACAAGGTTGTGTTAGCTGCAACACTCCAGCTGCAAACTCTCTGGGGCAGGGACCATAATTTATTCTGCATTTGTACAGCATTTCATGCTATGGTGTCCCTAAGTACTGTGGTAATACAAATTATAATAATGATAATTGCAAGTGAGGCTTTGGTCATCAAAGGCTGAGTTTCAGGACCATTAAATCCACTTACAGCTTTTGGCTCATGCTTCTCGCCCAGCAGTTTGCTATTTTAATGCATTGGGTGGCTTGGCTGGAAAACAGCTGTACAGGCTGGACTTCCGCCCCAGCCAAGCAGAAAAACAGCTGTACAGCTGGACTTTCACTCCAGCCAAGCTGGAAAACAGCTGTATAGGCTGGACTTTCACTCCAGCCAAGCACTTGACAGGTAACCTTATCAACAGCTGAGCTGCATGCAGAAATCAGCAGGGAGCATTCCTTGCCCTGTGTGCTAGGCAGGAAATGGGACTAAGCGATCATCACAGACTATCCTGGCCTAAGAAAGACACTCTCCAGGGGCTCCTATAATGCCCAGTAATCTGCCAGCATTATTAAATGTGGCTGCACACACTCAAGGCTGAAGAGAAGAAGTTCAATAACCAAGACAACTTCTTTATTTCAATCTTCTGTGTTAAGAAAAGTGTGATGCATCCTCTGAGATATCTACTTACAATAGCACAATTATGCTCAAGGCACAAAACAATCGCTGAATTCAGAGGGTCGCTGGAGAATTAATCAGCAGTTAGGGATGAAGTGTAAAGGTTTGTCGGTATTAACCAAACATGTTCCCTAGGCCAGATCGCACTGGGGAAAGATGAAAAGTTTCAGGGACTTTTCTTTAAAAAGAGAGCAAAGAAACCTTCCTTCCAGCAGTAGGAATGGTGAAACAATCCCCAGGATGCTGCACCACTTGACATGCCGCTGCTCTTCTAAGAGCTATAAAAGTCAGTTGAGCTGAATAATGATGAATGGGATGTGTTTGTGCACATCAGTGCAATGCCAGGACCAGTCTGCTCTTGCATCCACTTGTCTTAAGGCCCCGTATCCCCCAAGAACTAAGGGCCAGGCTAGCACCATTCTGGCAAGCTGTGGTGGCACATGGTTCTCAGGAAATCATAGCAAATCTCACTTTTCAGACTACAGAGACACCCACACAACCCACAAAGTTGTCACCACCACCTATAGTTACATAGACATATGCATGGATACACACACGCACTCCATGCAAACGATACAGACCTGTCCCCAGGCGGTTAGATCAGAAACCCCTTAATTCTTCAAATGTGGACGAGTCTGTTTCTTACCGTTTCCAAATCCCCAGCTGCAGGGCATGCAGCATCACCAGAGCGCAGCAACATCTGTGCCCGTCTGCCTGGAACCAGACAAAGCTGAGGAGCTGGACGAGATAGCCAGGCAGAGACAAGGCAATGGTTAGCCCACACCAGAGGTACTGGCTGGAGAGAAGAAAATGGACAACGGTGCAGATCTCTGGAAGAGAAAAGAAAAAAAAAACCTGATAGGAGGGCAGGCAGCCACACTCCTCCTCCACCTTTGCTCTTCTTGGGGTGTAAGGAGGACATAAGGAGGCCATAATCCATCTATCCAGCCTAGCGTCCTGTATGGACCATCTCTTCCAGGGCCTGGCCAAGCTGCTCATCTACCAGACTAGGATGGAGGCACTGGGAACCCAGGACACTGAGGGGCTGCCTTCCTTTCACTCCTCTGCACACTTTTGTCAGCAGAGTTTCACTGGGCAGTGCCCACAACCTCCTTATATACACATTCAAGGGGCAGTGGGTGCTTGCTGGTACCCCTCTTTGGCACCCTAGCTATTAACCTTTTATCTGCACTCCTTTTCCTGATTTTATCATTTTTTGCCCCAAGGATTGCATTGTTGTACAGTTAGGAGCCTCCCACGAACTCCCGAGAGAGGCTTGTAGTTTCCTGGCACATCTAGGGATGACAGAGGCCTGTCTCTCATGGCGGCACAGAGCAGATGACAAGGGGAACGGTATTTAAGTAGGGCCTAGCAGGGCTGATCCATGCCCTACCTCTCTTCCCCTACCACACCTAGCAATGAAGAAGCGGGGAAGTCCTCATTTGAAGGTTGCCCTCCTAATGTCCCAGCTAGTTAGTCACACTTGCTCACTAATCTCTGCA
Organism: Alligator sinensis; assembly: GCF_000455745.1. Lineage (NCBI taxonomy): Eukaryota > Metazoa > Chordata > Crocodylia > Alligatoridae > Alligator > Alligator sinensis. Next base: position 517,285 of record NW_005842662.1, on the reverse strand, counting down.
TGCTTCAGAAGCAATGGGTGATGGTTGCAGCTAAGGCTGTGGATTTGTGAAGGCTGTGTTGGTGCTCCTGCTGGGACTTAAACCCAGGACTTCCCCACTAGAGGGTCTTGCCGCTCTGTTCAGAGTCAGAGCCATCGCCCCAATGGGGTAAGGAAGGAATTTAACCTCATGATCAGATTGGTATGGACTGCAAGGTATTTGCCTTCCACTGCAGTGGGGCGCGTGGCCCTCTTCCTCGGCTTTCTCCAGCATGTCTTAACCCCGGTAGCTGCGGGAATTGGCCCCCCTGGTTTCCCTGCTTTACCTGTCGCAAGTTGGGGTGTTATGCCTTGCGGTTGTGACCAGGTCGACTATGTCGTTTTATGAATAGATTGGATAATGTATTTGTACAGGACAGATTGGATAGGGATGCTCCTGCCTTGGGCAGGAGGTGGGACTAGATGATCTCTGGAGGTCCCCTCCAGCCCGACTTCTCTATGATGCTATCATTCTTTCATCTTAGTTGCAGAAAAACCTTGGAAAAATGCAGAACCACCCCACTGACCTCCCCCTAACCTCCCATAATACCTACACATGGATCTGCACTGGGTAGGCTGCGCTGTGTCCACCATCCATTACATGGGGCATAACATCTCCCTGTCCCTTGTGCTCCCTCCGTCTTACTTTTAAATCCAGCCTTGCATCTTCTACTCAGTGCACAAGTCCTCTGGGCCTGGCGTTTTACTCGTGCACATACAATGCTGAATGCAATGGGGCCCCAAGTTTGAGGAACAATACCAATTAATAATGAGGCCTTTGCTCTGGGATAAGCAGCACCACGCAGGTCCAGATGGTGTTTAGGTCAGAGGGGGCTCAGAAAAGGATTTTAATTTGGGCAGATACAGAAAGTGTCAGAATTTTGTTCAAAGCGGGTGGGGAGATGCACACGTACCCCACAGCAACGTACACTGGGTTTGCCTACTAATATAAATTACACCTGGTTCCTGAATGGACACACACAGCTGTCCTGGGGCAGCGGGCATCTTTACTGTGCTTCTCTACGAGGCAGTAGGGGAGAGGGTAACAGCCTGGTTGGATCTAGGCTACCCCAGGATGGAGGGGGACAGATGAAACCTGAACTGGTGTAACTTATAGGGGTAAGTCTCTATCCCCGATTTTTTCAGGGGGAATGCTCCATTGGGACTGGGTGAAGTTGCCAGGGTTTGCAACTTCTGTCTGCTCCTTTTTTACAGCAGCTGACTGTCAATTGTGTGAGGGGAAGCATTTCATCTGTCCACACCCCAAAATATTACTTCTAATGCACAGCAACTGCATTGCTATTAATCTGTAACCCCTTCCGTGGGACAATCACCATCCCCTGGCTATGCCCACGTACAACACCGAGCATGAGGAGGCACCGATCTCTCTCCTTTCTGTTCCTCCAAAGCAGTGGTTCTCAACCTTTTTAGACTCAAGGCACCCCGGATAGACTCCGGGCCCCGTCCTCGGAAAATGCCAGCTCTTACTTTTCACTTTTTTTTCATAGATTTCATAGACATTAGGTTTTTTCTGTTGCAAAGACCTCAGAAACCACGGGCTTCTCTTTGAAACCTTTGCCTTTCTCCTGTGAAACATATCCGTGACCCTAACAGTGCTAACACCGTGCGGCACCCTTGGCAGCACCTCCAGGTACCCCGGGGATTGGGGCACCTCCGCTGAGCCGCACAGCTCTGAAAACACATGGATCAGGGGCTGGTTTGCTCTGGCCAGAGGGTCTGCATGGAAAGCAAACACACAATGTTATCACTGGTCGCAGAGCAATTTCTCTTTGAAGAATGATCCATAACAGATTTTAAGGAGGATCAGTGCCAAAATGTGGAGGGCCTAAATTACTGTGTAGATGTACTTCATTTATTCTGCTGGTGATTTTATATTTGAATTTAAAACAGCAGAAAGATAACGGTTATTTAAGTAACGTCAAGAAGTTTTGTGCTCTGTGAAATGCCTAATTGGGATGGACTGAGTTATTGGCAAGATAGAAGCAATACATGTAACAATATGCCAAATCCAATTCAAAGCATTAAGGGCAGTAAATAGTTACTTAATGAACTATCTAGTGTTTTTCTTTCAGCGGTCTGTCCTGCCCAAGTGCAGGAGGGCTGGACCTGATGATCTGTAAGGGCCCTCCCAGGCCCTAACAACTAGGAAACTATGAGAGCAAACTGCCATTGCAATGAGGCTGAAGTTGGTTGCTTATTCCCCATTCCTTATTCCCGGTTCTTTGGGTAAATCTGATCTCTTTTATTAGACCAAGTAGAGAGTAGGAAAAAATTGTCAACATTTTTTCCCCCAACTCTTTAGTTGGTCTAATAAGAGATCAAATTTACCCAAAGAAACTTGTCCATCAATGTCCTTAAATCAACACGGCTACAACTTACACCCTTATTCCCTGTTCCTTATTCCTGATTCCTGGCTCTGTTTTCAAAGCTAATCTAAACCCAATACAAGCTTGTTATTAATGAATTGCACATCCCAAAGAAAGAGGATTTCCTTAGCTATGTCGATCTAGACCCAATACAAGCTTGTTATTCATGAATTGCACATCCCAAAGAAAGAGGATTTCCTTAGCTATGCTTTGAAGAAGGAACTGGGAATAAGCAACCAACTTTGGCCTCATCCTATGGCACCAGAAGAGCAAAAGTCCCGGGTGAAGCAAGGTCCCCATCCAATTTGCACCCAGGCGGAGAACAGGGCGCAGAGCAGCCAAGGGACCCCAGCCACAGCCCCCCATCCCATCCGAGAGCTGCCGGCCCAGGCCCGGCTTGGCCCCAGGGCTTGCTCCCCTCCAGCACTTGATAACCAAGAACTCTTCGCTGCACCCCTGCAGAGTCGGTCAGCTATGGGATGGTGGATTATGGAGAGGGTGGGTGGGAAAAAGTCACTAATACTAATAAAAAGGCCATTTTCCTGAATACAGATGCTATTAAAAACGCAAAAAGAAGAAAACACGCGTGTAGAAGTCTTGTTAAAGCCATTGGGTGCGTACCCTGCCCTTCACCCCACGGAGGGACCCCGTGCAGCGGCTTTGCACGCCCATCCCTCCCTCGCGGGGTGGGTGGGGGAGGCAGCGGTGCAAGGGGCATTGCAACACCCTCCC
>NW_005842662.1:511184-514049 GCF_000455745.1 Alligator sinensis | reverse complement strand
GCGGCCGGGGAAGGAGGGAAGGGGAGGGGAGTCCCGGCTCTCCAAGCGCACGAGCAGAAAAGCCTGTTTAAAAAAATTTTGCAATGCAAAGTGGGGCTGATAGAAAACCGCTCCCTTCCCCTTCCCTTCCCTTCCCTTCCCTCCCCTCCTCTCCTCTCCTCCCCCAGGGAGGGCGGACCCCGGTCCTTTCCGAGGCAGGACTGATGCCGGGCGTGCAAGGGACCCCCAGGGAGTCGGACCCGACTTCGGGGCTTGCTGCCGGCACTTTCGTGCCTCGACATAAAGACCCGCTTCAACTTTAGGGGACCACCCAGTGCTCCCTGGGGGCTGGCAGTGAGCACTAGGAAGTAAAACGAGAAGCAGACTTCTTTGCATGCTTCTTTGCATATTTTTTTTGCACGCTTTGCATCTCTTTTGCATACGACTTGCTGGCTTCTTTGCAGACCTTTTGCATACTTCTTTGCAAAGAAGTAAATAAGATTAAAGAAGTAAATAGGAAGAAATAAGTCAACAGGAATAAACAGTGGTGCAGGAAAGATATGCAAAGAAGTAAATAAATAAGTCAATAAGACTAAATAGTGGTCCACTAATAGTGGACCACTAAATAGTGGTCTTCTTATGCAAAGACATAAGAAGAAATAAGTCAATAGGAATAAATAGTGGTACACGAAAGATATGCAAAAGATAAGAAGTAAGTCAATAGGAATAAATAGTGGTGCACAAAAGATATGCAAAGACATAAATAAGAAGTAAGTCAATATGAATAAATGGTGCATGAAAGATATGCAAAGACATAAATAAGAAGAAGTAAGTCAATAGGAATAAATAGTGGTACACAAAGGATATGCAAAGGTATAAATAAGAAGAAATAAGTAAATAGGAATAAATAGTGGTACACGACAGATATGCAAAGAAGTATGCAAAGAAGTAAATAAGAATAAAGAGGTAAATAAGAAATAGCGTACACTAAAGTTACATGAAGAAGCGTTCAAAGAAGTCTTCTTATTTACTTTATATATTGGAAGCTCAAAATTATCGTATGTGCTGAAACCCCCCCACGACTGTAGGTTTTTCAGCACGTAGGAGAATTCTGAGCTTCCAACACTAGAATTTCATATTGAGGACCTGGCAACGCTGAGTTTGGTGGCCCAGGGGACTCGGGAGCCTTATCCCCCACATGGAGACCTGGGGCCCCATGGCAGGGAGCCTGGAAGCCGCAGTGCCTCCCGGGTGGCACTGGTGCTCTCTGCACCCCCTCGGGGTGAAGGGGATATGGCCCCTGGGTGCCCCACGAGGCGGTTTGTCGGGGTGGGGACCCTGCTCCTGACTGGAGACCTCGCCAGCCCTAACTGCGAGGGGAGGTCTGCAGAGTCCAGGCTGGTCAGGGAGTGAGGTGGGTCAGATGGTCTCAGGGGGGCATCGCCGGGGCTACCCACAAAGGATCTTGCTGGCTCTGGCTCCTCTGGGTGCCGGGTGGAGGCACCGGCCACCCCTCCCTGCTGACAGGAAGCCTCAGTTCTTCGCCCTGAGGCCAGTTTTGTCATTGGAAGCATCCCCCCACGGCGGTGGGAGATGTGGGTCTGAATCCCCTCAGACAGGGCATGTCTACACAAGACGGTTACTGCCTAATTAGCTCCCCGGTAAAGTCTTCATGTGTACATGTGTGGAAACTAATTAGCTCCGCTGCAGGTTAGTACTTGCAAACACAAGTACTGTCCTGTGGCGGAGCTCTTTACTGCGCGGCACTGCACGTGTAGACGTGAAAACTTTGCTGATGGAGCTGGCTTGGGCCCTAGGGTGCTTCATCGCGGGGGCCTGCCCTGGAGCACCCCCGTGCCCTTCTGCAGCGCGCAAGCTGGGTCGGAGGAGCCCTGGGCTGGCAGGCGGACCCCTGGGGCCCCTTACCAGCTGGGGCTACTCCAACCCCGCTCTATGTGCTGCGGTCCCGGGTGCACGTGTAAACGCAGTGCCCGGGAGCAATAGATTCTGGTGTGATCTGTGCCGGAGTTTATTGCTTTGCATTCATTTTGCATGTAGATGTGCTCACAGGGGAGGGAATTAGCACCTCCCCGCAGCCTGGGTGAGGGACCCATCTGCAAGGCCAAGGTTTGAAGGGAGAGCAGCACTACAAGCTGATAGGAAATGAGCCAGCCCCGCTTGGCCCTTGGAAGGGAAACATAGGCACCTGTCTTCAGGGGGCCTGGGATATCAGACACTCCCTGTCCTCGGGGTTTCCCTATAGGTGACCTTTAAGTGGCTGCCTGTGTGACGATGGGTTTGAACCCGCCTTGAAGCACCTACCTCTTCCCGAGGGAGCAGAGAGGCTTTCCATGGGCTCTGGATAACACGCCGGGAGGCCAGGTGCCTAAGTGCTGGATGCTGCTGCAAGTCCCTTTTTGACTCTCACTGGGTGACATGCCCAAGGTCATACAGGAAGGCAGTGGCAAAACAAGGACTTGAACCCCACTCCTAACCCCTGGGCCCGCTTTCCCCTGTGTGGTGGACACCACCCTGTTAGTCTTTCCTCCAGTCCAGCTGGCATCCACGTACTACATGATCACACCGCCTGCCACTTCTTAGCAAGCCCCCGGGGATCAAGACCTTTAGATTGGGAGGCCCTGGCAAAGAACAACATGGCACAGCCCAGACTGGCGTGTCCCTCTCCATACAAACTATAATTTATTAGGGGAACAACGGGTCTGACTGGCTCGGGACTGCTCCTCTGCCTTCCTCCACCTCCGGCCGTCTCGGGCGCTCTACATTTTGTACTTCAGCACGTAGTCGTCGACACAGCAGTTTCTCAGGCCATGGTGGCATCGCCCGACGTACTTTTCCAGGCTGTGGCACAGGGTGTGGCGGCACACT
>NW_005842662.1:472878-511153 GCF_000455745.1 Alligator sinensis | reverse complement strand
AGGTTACATGGCCCCAGGCCTGCAGAGAGAAGTCAGGACCTTAGGGTTTCTGTTTTGCTAATTTGGGTGCTCCTAGAAACCTTAAGAAACCAGTGCACCCCTAACTGGTCTCTAGGATGTTGTGACGGAGGGAATAGACTGTGGACTGGACCCTTGCCATCAGCTCCCCAACTACCCCATCTCCATCTGTGGGCAACCTGGTTAGCTTCTCCTCTGAAAAATGATCGTAAAGGGTGCAGGATTGCTGTGCATCTACCTGTGCTCCAGTGCTGCGAGGCTTTCAATGGAGATTTCCCCCGAGCTGCTGCTCATGACCCTTTCTCTGAATGAAGCCCCAGAAGGAAACCTTGGAGTAAGGCTCAGTATGGCGTTCAGAGCTAAACTCTTGGTAGGCAGAGAGGGTTGCTTTACACCTTGTTGGCTATACAATGAGGCGTTATTGCCATCACTAGAGAGTTCTGGTCATTACCAAGGACACTGGTTTTCTCTGTTTAAAACAATCCCAAATACTCTGATTAGAAAACCCAAAATCCACAACTTTCCATGATTAAAATGAACCAACCGCTGCTATATATACAAGTATGAGTTGAACACAGTGTTTTATTGATATAGTTACAGTTTTAAAGCAGTTTGGAAGCTGACCAGTGCCTCAATCATTATAATACAATTAATTCTAAATACCTATAAATTTTGGCTTTTGATTTTTGTTTGTTTATCTTGGAAAATCAGAGCTTCACCCTGTCCCATTCCCTCACCAAGATGTGGGTCCAGCTATGGCTTTGCCCCCCGCTGCTTTGTGGTGCTGAGCAGCACTGATATGCCAGTGCCCTGCCTGTGCCCATGCTGTTGCCTCTCCTTCCCAAGCCACAGCCCCCCAGGCCCTGCCAGTGCCCCCTCACTCCTGCCCCACAGCCCCCCAGCCCTGCCAATATCCCTCACTTCCAACCTGCAGCCCCCCTGGCCTTGATGGTGCCCTTCACTCCTGACCCGCAACCCCCTGGTCCTGCCAGTGTCCCTCACTCGCAACCCACACCTCCCCATCCCTCCACCCTACAGGGGACCCTCACTGTGACCTGCAGCCCCTTGCCCTCCACAGTCCTACCGTAGGGGGCCCGCAACTGCCAGGGCAATGGGACCATCCTGCCCCGCTTCTTACTTCATGGGCCCCTGAGCCCTGGCTGCAAGTGGGGAGGATGCGGGTTGCCTGCTGCAGGCTCGAGGCTCCCTGCCTTGTTGCACAATGCCCTGCTACAGCTGCCGCTGGTGCTGCCAGTGGGCAGGGGGCACCTCGTCATGGTGGCACAGCCAGCACAGGGCTCCTGGCGGTGGCAGTGGGATCACCGAGCCTCTCTGCCCCAATCCACCCTCCCGCACCAGGTCCTGCCTATTGGGCTGCAGAGGCAGCCAGGATGCAGCCCCATGCCCTGTTGTGGGCAAATAAATGTGAGGGGCATGTGCCCTCCTATGCCCCCCCGACACTTTGCAGGAAGCCACACCGCCCGCCAGCCCTTTGTATCTCTGTCCAGTTCCCCGGCTGTGTCCCACCTGCCCTGGCCCCAGACACCACCTGGGGTGGGCGGCTTCCCCAGCCCCATCTGCCAACCCTGCCCCACTCCCTCCCTCACTGGGGCTGCTGCCCCAATCTGCATCTCTGCCACTGTCCCACTAGACATACCTGCAGAGCTGCTGTCCACCGCTGTATTCCTGGCCGTGTGCATGTGTGCGCGCATGTAAGTGCACGTGGTGCCCCCTGGCTAGGGACAGACTTCCAGAAAGCCTGAGTTTAAATTGATTCAATCTTTGCAGGTTAGTCTAACCTGGCTAGGCTGAAACAGTTCACACATTCCCTCTGGAGTGAGGAAATGCAGGCACATGCCTGCAGTGGCTCAGGCTAGAAGCTGAGGGGTGCAGCCAGGTGCCAGCAGGACACTCTGATTAGGGAGGGGTTCCCCCCCCCCCCCACTGCCCCACCCTGCTGCTCCTGACCAGGGAGGGAGCCAGCAGGGAGTTGATAAGACTGTGTTTAACACCCCATCAAGAAAACAAAGGCCTAATTAGTTCAAGCTCTTCTTAAACAACTTTTTACAAGGAAGGAATGGAGAGACATTACCAGTTGACCTGTTGATTAGCTCCAAAAAGCCTTAAGCAGACACTGTCCTGCCTGCCTTTGTCCTGCCTGCCTTAGATACCTCTCAGCATTAGCTAGCATACCACATGCTGGCTACGGTCTGTGCTTGGGGAGAGGGGGAATCCCTGCTTGAGCAGGGAGTGGTGGTGGTGGTGGGGTATGGGGAAGCCAGGCAGATGCTGCTGTGCCTGCTGTCTCTGCCAGAGCTCCAGCATTCCCGCTGTCTCTGCCAACACACAGGTTGTGTGATCCTGGGAGGTTTGGTTCTGGTGTTTTAACTGAGTAGTTTTCTCCAACCTTGTTCATCTTGCTGTGGCAACATTTGAATGGCTTAGAAAGAATTCAAGTTAGGTCCCTCTCTGAAGTGAATTGGGATAGATCCATTAACTTCAGTAGAGTTGCATTTATATAATATATATTACACCCTGCCCCATATATTTATATTTATATTTATATAAAACTGTAGCTGAGGATCTGCAGCATAGCACCTACTCCTCCATGGCCTGTCCTACCGTGGGGTCATTTAGACCTGTGCAAAGCAAGGGTAAAATGCTTCTGAACCAGGATTGCCTGCTGCTACTAGGGGTACACAGGTACAAATGTCGAACAAAAAGGTGCTAGGTAATGGGAAGTCAGGTCCACTGATTCAAGGACCATATTTGAATCTCTATGTAGGTTGCTATTTATGGGCACTTACATGCTCCAGAAGTGGAGGAGGGGGGCACTTTAATTAAAGCAGCTCTTGGAGCCTCTTTAATTAAAGCACCCGGAGGGTCTGGTGTACCAGTGTCCCCACACTTCAAAATGGTGGCATGGATGATTTATCTGAAGCTCGTTGAATGAGCTTTAGATAAAGCGCCCCGCCACCATTTTGAAGCACGGGGATGCTGATACATGAGACGTGGAGGCTGGCTGGAGCACGGTAATTGCCACGCTCCAGCAGGCTCGATTAACTGAGTCCGCTCCGACGTGCTGTAATTACAGTGTGTCAGAGCATCCTCCCTGCTCATGGACAGGCACCCTATCTTCCTTCATACTCTCACTTGGCTCTGGGATAGGTTTCTGTCTTACCCGAAGCAGCTTGTAAGAACAAGAAGAGACCAAGGACAAGAAGGTAGAGGATCTTCATGATCCCTGGGCTTCGACTCTGGGTAGTGCCTCCCTGGGAAGCAGAGAAATTAAAAGTATAATGTGATGGCCAGCACCAGGGATCCTGGTTTTCTCTGTTTAAAAATCACAAATTCTCTTATAACGCCCCCCCCCCAACTTCTCTGATTAAACCCCCCCAAATTCACATTTTTCTGTGATTAAAATGAAACACCACTATGCATATAAGTATCAGTTGAATACAATGTTTATTGATCTATAAAGCAATTGGGAAAGGAACTCAATCCTGATAAAATACATTCTAAATATCTATATACTTTGGTGCTTGATATTGGGTTTTTTTATCATGGAAAATCAGAGGTCCATCTGCCCCCTTCATTCACCAAGACGCAGGTTCAGCTGTGACTGTCCCCCCACAATGCTTTGTGGGGCCGAGCAGCCCTGATATGCTGGTGCCCTGCCCCTGCCACTATCTCTGGGAGCTCTGCACTGGCCATGCTACCATGGTAAGGCACTCCCTTCCTGCCCGGCAGCAGTGGGGGCAACAGCGGCCACGTGGAGTGGTGCCACCCCGCTGCTGCCGGGTGGGCAGGGGGTGCCTTGCCATGGCAGAGCAGCCAGCGTGGACTCCTGGTGGCTGCACTGAGCCTCTGGACCCTCTGGCACCGGGTCCTGCCTGCCAGTCCATGGAGGTCCTGTGGGGAAGCCAGCAGGACGGAGAGCCCCAGGCCTGCAGTGGGCAGCCTGCATCCTCCCCTGCCCTGCATACAAATATGGGGGGGGGGGGACATGCCCCCATGCTCCCCTCCCCGGAAGTGTGCATAGTGGTGGCTAGCCAGCCCCAGGCTGCCTCCAGACGAGCCTCCTATGGCTCCATCCTGCTCCCTCGGCTGAGCCCCATGGCCATGCATTTCCACCCCAGCCCCAGGCCCCACACACTGCCCCGACTGGGCAACAATCCCAGCCTCCAACCCTGCCCCACTCCCTCCCTCACCATGGGGGCCTCAATCTGCGCCCTCCTCCCTGTTGTCTATGCCACCTCCCTCCCATAGACTTACCTGCGGGCAGCTGGGGGAGCTGCTCTCCACCACTCCCTGGCTGTATTGCTGGCCACATGCATTTGTGCACAAGCACACATGCATGTGTCGTCCCCTGCGTCCCGCTTCCCCCAGCCCCAAGCAGCCCCCTTGCAGGCTGGAATTGTGCCATCCTGCAAGGGGAAACCCACTGTTTCCTGCATTTTTCTCCTTTAAAGGAGAAAATCCACATTTTCCCACAATGAACAGAAAACCTGGCCATCACCCGTGGAGGCTCTCTTGCTGGCCATGCCTGGACTCAAACTGCCTAGGACCAAGGGTGTATCTTAGCAAAGGACACCTTATTTTTGGAAGTCACTCCCTACTATACTTGCCTACTAGAGGCTTTTTCAGCATCCTTCAGATGGCCACAGAGAAGGAGCGGGGTTGCACGCAGGCGAGATGTGGCAAGCTCTGGGACTGGCCTCTTATAGCTACAGAGGTTGGGAGACCATGTTGTATGTCTTACTTTACCCAGTCCCTAAGGCTGGCTCTGCCTCTGCCTCTGACCATCTACCCATGCTTTTCTCTTCCTACACAGGTACCCAAGTGAGTTCTGCGCTTGTCTCTTTCGCATCTTTTAGCTTTTAGCAGGAATTATATTTGTCAATAAAAAGGCAGTGTTTTCAAAGAGGGCATGGGGCACATGGGGTTGAAGTGGGGGTGACAGGCAACAGGCAGGGCACATGGTACCTTAGAGATTCATTGGAGCAGAGAGGTGTGAGCTTTCATAGGCAACAACCTCCTCCACCAAGGGCTAGGAAGTAGGGATGATGGAGAGAGGACTGGAAGCAGAAGGGAGGGCAGGAAATGGAGGCGTGGGAAAATTCCTCGTGCATTTCCCGAGCCTCCCGTCTCTATCACAGATGCATTGAACCCCCTTTTCTCTGTTCCAGTACCCGCAGTTCACTCTAAAAGGACTCAAGGGTTTGGGGAAACAGTAGCAAGAGGCACTTACTGGAGAGCAGGACACGCTAGAGTCTCCCTGGGCAGAGACGGGGTGGGTATTTTGAACACAACCCTCCTCTGTGCCACTGCCAACAGCCGTCCTTAGTGCATGCCTGGGCCAAGTGGTCCTTGGCTGCTGCAAACTGCCGTAGAACCTTCTTTGTGGAGACCTCTGTGACATCACAAGCCCGTGGCGCGCCCGCGTTGCCACGAAAGATAACGGCATCCTGGGCTGCACTGGTGGGAGTTTTACCAGCCGATCGAGGGAAGTGATTCTCCCCCTCTATTCAGCACTGGTGGGGCCACATCTGGCGTCCTGTGTCCAGTTGTGGGCCCCCACTGCGGAAAGGTTGTGGACAAATTGGAGAGAGTCCAGCGGAGGGGAAGGAAAATGGTTCAGGGGCTGAGGGACATGACTTATGAGGACAGACTGAGGGAACTGGGTTGATTTAGTTTGGAGAAGAGAAGACAGAGCGAGGATTTAATAGCTACCTAAAGGGGGGTTGCGAAGAGGATGGAGCTGGACTGTTCTCGGTGATGGCAGATGACAGGACAAGGAGCAATGGGCTCAAGTTGCAGCAAGGAAAGTTGAGGTTAGATATTCGGAAGAACTTCCTCACTAGGAGGGCAGTGAAGCACTGGAACAAGTTACCAAGAGAGGTGGTGGCATGTCCATCCTTGGAGGTTTTTAAGGCTTAGCTTGACAAAGTCTTGGCTAGGATGATCTGTTTGGGGTTGGTCCTGCTTTGAGCAGGGGGTTGGACTACATGACCTCCTGAGGTCCCTTCAACCCTCATTTTCTATGATTCTGTGATCTTACCTCCTGGATGTGATACGATGTTAAAACATTCTCCCAGATCCTTGGGTCATTGCCACCAAGCTGCACCTCATGGCCACGTCCAGATGAGTGTGGTCATTTGGTTTCCTGGGGCCAAGTAGCAGTGGGTCACCTTGCAATGCAGCTACATGCCCCTATGCCATGCACACTTTGGCGCTCGACAAGTTACCCTGGGGCTGGTAGGGGAGGCTGGGGCCAGCACTGTGCTGTCCCCAGTAGCATTACCTAGGGTCTTGGGGGTCTCCTGGGGCTTCAGCAATGGCGATCCTGCTGGGCCATGCCTAACAGGCAGCCACAGCGCAGCTCCAGGCAGCCTGGCTCCACTTTTCAGCAATGCACTCTGCCCATACATGTGCTGCTCCGCTTTTTCCCTGTGGGTTTTTTTGATCCCTGCATATCCAGGGGTGGCGTGTGCCCATGCAGCATGGAGAACACCGAACTGTGCAATATGTGACGCTACAGATGTGCTTGCGGTGACACATACCGCACAGCTGTGCTCGTCTGGATGCGCCCCATACGCAGACAGACACACAGGTGATTTAGGTCATTTATATCTGTGCGAGCTATATAGTCAGAAGCACTTGGTGGGGCAAGCTTGCTTCTATGCTGAGGGCTATACTTGTCCCTGCACCTTCCACACAGGGATGGATTGCACCCTAGTATTAGTTATGACACTTTAGGCTGTGAGCACCAAACCTTGTGTGCTCTGTGGCACAGACTGAAGCGGAAACCTCAAAGGAATTAAAATTTGACAAAATATGAAAATGGATCCTTGCATCCATTATTAAATTGGGTTATTAATGGACTATTAAATTGGGGCAGGTCTTCAATATTAAATTGAGGGCTTTTTTTCATACAAGGCCATGCAGTTTTAAGGTCAGGTGCTTGGTTCTTGTCAATAGTTACGTCCCCTTGAACGTCATTGGAGCTCTGCTGATTTGTAGCCGAGTATCTGGCTAATTATCATGTGTTTGCAGTAGCATCAGAGAAGTGTGGGGTTGGAAGGGACCTTAAGAGCCACCTGGTCTAACCCCCGTATGTTTGCAGAAAGACTTCTCCTAAATCTTCCTTGATCGATGCTTATCCAGAGTCCTCCTGACACCACCAGTGAAGGAAATTCACAGCAGTCTGCTCCATTGCCTTCTCGTTCTAACATCGACTCCGTGCTGAGAGTTTCCCAGATGTATGGGAAAGGATCATCCCTTGCCCCGTAATCGGTGTTGACATTTCTGAAGTTCTGCAAAATTCAGCGTCCGCACCTCCAGTGACCGACATAAAGCTCATCACTAGATGGCAACAGAGCCAGGCAATCTGGACAGCCTCTAAACACATCAAGACACGTTAACGAAGTTTGCATAAGCGGCAGCCTCTCAGGGGATGTGGACTCCGTTGCTTACAAATGAGTGTGCGGATTGAGGCCTGCTGAAGATCTGGCTGTTACGTGAATGATCCTGCCGTGCAGCTGTCCGTCTCTAGCCCTGCAGGCCTTATGCCAAGTAAAACGTATTGCGTTGCACACACATTTTACACCTAGGATCCTAACCAAGACCTTGCAAGATACAGGAAGGGCTGCTCCGCTCAAGGAATTGCTAAAGAAAATTAAAGATCAACTGAAGCACAGCTGCAGTCCTTGGCCTGCATGTTATTTCTTCTAGCCCCGTATGGAAAAATGACTGTACCGCTAACGTCTATGCATGCATATGCACAAACAGGAGATTTTACCGCACCTTCGACTCTCCTATGAAATATGAACTTTCATTTCTACCCAGGACTCACACAATCTTTTCTCCTATGCCTGAAGGAGGGTGTTTGTGCCTAAAAGCTTGCAATTAAAGGATCTTAATTGCCAAAATCTCATTGGTCTAATAAAAGATATCACCTCTACCACAAGTTCTGATTCCTTTTCCCTTTAGCCCAGCGGTTCCCAACCTCTGACAGACTGCGCACCACCCATTTCAGACGATACAACCTTAAGTGCCACCAGCAAAATTTTCAGTTCAACCTTAAGTACCACCAGCAAATGGTTGTCGTTTAAAGTAATTATAATAAATCTGTTAACGTGTGCCACCGACAGGCTGTCTGCGTACCACTGGTGGTAGCCGTACCACAGATTGGAAACCGCTGCTCTAACCCAGTACAGCTACAGCCTGGATACCCGACACAAACACACACTGACTTATACACACATGCATCCCACCCTTCCTTAATGCAATGAAAATAAGAGTGTATCATACTCAGTGAAACCCTCAGATCATAATGGGATTTTGAAATATAAGAAAAATAAGACAGCAGTAACTTTATCCTCTTACAGAATAAGAAGAGTTTAGCACAGAGGCATCCTAGTTCAGGACTTGACTTTCTAGATGCTACCTCCAGACTACTAATTACTAGCTAACTACCACAACCAGGTTTTTGCAGAATTTGCAGACAGTAAATCTAACTGCATATATTATACTTTTTATTTTATTTTATTTATTCATACGGAGTATAGCAACTGACTGACAGAACAAGCTATAAACAGGCTAGAAACACCTTATAACAATGGCACTGAGGGATAAGGCTAAAGTGACACTTTTAGATTTGATATCCATTGCAAGGCATTGTCAGTAACCTGGTGCAGGTCTTTAGGGGCACCATTAAAATGATAAACAGGACTGTCCCCCTTGGTGTGTGCTATAGTTTGGATTTTGCCCCACTCACACTTGAGGCCTTTAATAAAATTCCATTTCTGTAATAGGAAGCTACATCTACCTTATCCAGCACGAACCCTGTTCAATATTGTCCTTCTCTGCCTTGGTAAAGCAAAGCCACAAGGTTTCGATGTGGGGTCCGGGATCAAAAATTTGTTAATGATGTCAAATGTGTTTCATTGCTAGATCTATTTTTCCTTTTCATCATTCAGCTCTTTTCCCGCACTCCAAAATAGCCTTCTTGACTTAAGCCTTGGCCAAGAGGGGTCATGTTACTCAAAAAATAACATATTATAACATTATTAGGCAATGATATTATCTGTATATATATCATTAGGCAAATGTACACAGGTACAAATGTACTTGGGGGTCAGGCTAGATGATCTGTTCAGGTCCCTCCTGACCCTAGCTACTATGAAACTACTATGAAACTACAGGTGCAGATGGCTCGAGATTATGGAAGACACATAAGCAAAGTCGGTCTTACAGCACGGCTAATTAGCCAGCATTTGAAACTTGTGAAGCTCCACAAATCATGAGTTTGGCTTAAAAATCATGAGTGCGGCTGTTTTTATGTATCTTCCGGGTTTTTATTTTCTGAACTCAGTTCATGGTGTCGAGCTTTATTGCTGTAAGCATGAGAATGAGAAATGATCTTTCTTATTTAACAGAAGCCAACAGTCTCATCTATGTGCGCCATGTGCATAACTGGGCATGGTGTTTTAATTCATAAATCAATCCTGAGTATTGTGAGACTTGTGATACAATCATGAAAGGTACCAATATCATCCAAGTGAGGAACCTGCAGAACTAGGCAGAAGACAGGCAGCTCACAAACCGAAGAGCCATCATTGTACCACGGCTTGAGAGCCTGCTGTCAAGGAAGCCTGAGAAATGTTGCATGTAAACTTGCAGGAATATGCTTGGCCTCTGTTCTGACTTGTACACTGAATTTGATCCAACTCCCATTAAAGCCACTGAAGAGATGCTAATTGATTTAAATGGGGGTAATATCAGGCCCAGTTAATGCTGCGGTATTGCTTCCAGGCTATGCACAAGTTGCTGTGGCAGTTGCATGGCAGCACGTGTGCTGTGTGCTGTCACCAGGCCTGATAGCATCTGGAAAGTCACCCACTAAGCCAGGGGCAGACAATTATTTCGGGCGAAGGGCCCCTTACTGAGTTTTGGCAAGCCATCGAGGGCTGCATGACAGGCAGCCAGGGGCAGCTAAATATAAATTTTCTAAATTTTTTATGGCCCCCGTGGGCCTGATAGAATGGCCTGGTGGGCCACATCCAGCCTGTGGACTGAATTTTGCCTACCCCTGCACTACGCAGAGTGGCTGCTTCAGGGGCGGGCAATTATTTTGTGTGGAGGGCTGCTTAACACGTTTTAGCGAGCTGTTGGGGGCCGCATAGGTAGCCCCACCCCCTGACAGTTGCCCCGCCCCCTGGTTGCTACACTGGGACCAGAAGTCCTGCCCCGTATCCCCTGACCTTTGTCACTGGAAGTCCCTCCCATTGCTGCCCTGCCCCTCAATACTCCTTTTGAGAGGGGAGGGTTGCTAGAAAAAAAAAAAATCAAATCATACCCCAGAAGTCAAATGCCTACTATAATATATTTGACTTTTATTACAAATATATTTGTCACGACTTGTGATTGTGTACTGTATACAGAAGGGATTGCAGAATAACTAAAAAAAAAAAGGGTTACTCATTTATATTGTGTGGGGGGTGTGGGGGGATGTGGGGGGTTGCGAGAGGGTGTGGCTGGGAAGGGGGCATAGGGTATGTTGGGGTGTATTTATATGTCGGTGGGGGTTGTGGAGGCAGGGTGTGGATGTGTGGGGTGAGAGAGGGGGGGGGGTAGGGGCCCCCACACACTCCCCCCATGGCATGCAGCCCCATTTGCCAGCAGCAGCAGCAGGTGGGGAGGTTGCGACGCTCGTGTCCAGTGCAGGCACCTGGTGGGTTGTGGCTCCGGCCAGCGTTGTGCAGGAGGAGGGAGCAGAGCCTGCCCTATTGCTGGGGCTCTGTGCAGCTCCAGCACTCACAGCAGGGGAAGCCTGCTGCCTCCTCCGCTCTCTGCTACACAGGTCCCCACACTCCACTGGGAGTGGAGGCAGCCCCGCCCCCTGCTTCCCCGCAAGTCCAGTGCATGGCATCCCCAGTGCGAGTGCAAAGCTGTCGGTGCACGGCGCAGAGCCCCTGCGATAGAGGTGGCCAGATGAAAATGCCTGCTGGGCCAGATGCAGCCTGCGGGCCATATTTGGCCTACCCCTGGTCTACTTGTTCTCAGACAATATCAAGAAGCCCACTGTGTTTCATAAAGTGCTTCACTAAAGCAGTAACAGACTGTTGGATTCATGGCCACTGAGGACTGTGACATCCTGTTAATCATAGCAATAACTCCCTGAAAGTACTGTGTTCATGGAAAAAAAAATTCAAGAACCTATTTGCAAAGCTCACTCAAAACTCTTCTGGCCACCAAGGAGGGCATCTTCTATTAATTTCAAAGAGCTTTGGATCCAGTCTTGTATTTGGCTCCTAGTCAAGGGTAGGGAGGTCACTGAGGTCTAAACTAGCTCAGTACAGACATGAGTTAGCAAGATCTTTCCCTCTTGACACGTGCCAATGAGCTGAGCGTACACAAATCTTGTTGCATTGCTTAACTGCCTTATGTCACCCGCAACCGTTCCCCAGATGAACCTTGCAATGTTGTTTTCTCAATTATGAAGTAGCTGATGTTGTTCTTCTCCCCACCAAAATCCAATCTGTCCTCTGTACGAAGGCCGTGTGCTAAGCAGCTTGCTTTGATCTTGTATTGCTGCGTAGCAGGCCCCCCAAGCTGTGGGAAAAGGACAACTTAGTATTAGAAAGAAGATGAATAAATTCAGAGCTCTTGGTTCTGCCACTCATAGCCTTGGTTGAGTAACCTAATTCTCAAACTGGTGATAAATAGTCCTTCCTTTGTCTTGACTTTTTAAAAGGTTTGGGAAACGATTGTTTCTTACTAGTTGTGTGTGTCTACATGTGCTGGTTTCAGGTCCTTTAGCTTGATTTAAGGCACATTGAGGGCGTGCATCTAATCGAGTCTTAAAAATGATGATTTTAGGCTATTCATGCCTAAATTTGATGCTGGCAAAAGCAAGTATCAAACTTATGCACAAATAGCACCTTAATGCACATGTAGATGTGCTAAGGTACATTAACACTGTGTATGTTGACTGACTTGGGACTAACTTTAGTCCCAAGTCGGTCCTCACACCACATTAATGTGCCTTCACGTGTGCACGTGTAGACACGCACCTACATCACCTTCATGAGCATTAGGGAAATGTGCATTAAGTTTAGGCGCATGTAAAAGCACGTGTAGACACACCTGTTGTCTATCCAGTGCTCAGCCCTTGGACAGGGCTTTGAAGTACTACAGTAATAATAGTACCTAAGTGAATTGGGTCCTGTGGATTTGGCCACACGTGTTTACAGCTGGAAACACTGTGCCTCAGGGCGTGCACTTGTCCTCTCTGTCATGCTTCCCATACACTTGTACACGTACCAATCATTTCTAATTAGAGGTTGCAGCCCATCCATCCCAGATGTCACCTGGACCCGAAGAGGATCATAATCCTCCAGGCCCTATAAACACTGGACCTCTCCTTCTCCTCTCAAGCTCTCTCCTCCTTAATGTCCCAGAGCTGGGTGACCATCAGCCATGAGGATCCTTTACCTGCTGCTTGCCCTCCTCTTCTTGCTGTGCCAGGCTCTTGCAGGTAAGATGCCAATAAAACTGGAGCACACTAGCAGGTGGTGATCTTTGTGGCTGGTTAAGTGAGAAACAAGGAATTAAATCCCTCATGTACTCTGTCTGAGGATGCCTACCCATCCATATTCATACACCTAAATAGAAATGGTCTAATTTTGCACAGAGCTGCAAGCTTCAGACTCTCAGTAAGGGGCTTTGTACCTCGCAGAGGCAGACTGCTTCCTTTTAGGTGTCTCTCTGCAGGCGCCCACGTTTGAAAGTGTTAGCCTTCGGTTCATTGAAGGAACCTGTTTAGCCTGTCAGTCTGAAGGTAGCCAGCAGAGAAACCTTCCCTAGCAGGACGCTAACTCAGTCCAGTTGTTTTCATTGTATTTATATATTAAGGAGTCAAAAAAGTGCAGAGTGAATTTAGCTGTGGAGATGCGAAGCTACTCTCTTTACACAAGGGATATGCTGTGGGGGGGGCATGTTTGTTCACAACAGGTGGTGTGCGAGTGGCACACCTATACTAATGCTTTAATCTCTGCTAATCATAGAGACTATATTTGTATATGCACATAATTATCATTGTACTTTTAACTTTAAAGTACACTATTGGCTTATTTGACCCCAGCAGTCTTTCCTTTCCAGAGCAGGTGAGCTAGACCCAAAGATCTCACGAGGTCCCCTTCCAGCCCCAAACTTCTGTGAATCTGCAAATCTGTAAATGCGGTTTCAAATAGCTTCAAGTTCAAGTGCTAGCCTTGGCCTGAGTGTCTCCTCCTCCTCTCCCTCCTGCTGTTCATTTTTATGGTCAAATCTTTATATTTCTGGCTCTTTTGCTGGCATGTGAAGGAACTGACTTCCCACCAAAGGAAGCACCAATGCAACCAGCATAGGGGAAATAATCATTGCATCATTCGACACACCTGGGAAACACACCAAAGGAAATAACTTTCCCCCTTTCCATCCTAGTCCTTTTAGATGTTATATCTATCTATCTAGCTAGCCAGCTAGCTAGCTATAGACATATCTATCTATCTATCTATCTATCTATCTATCTCTGTAGCTGGATCGATAGACAGATATAGCTATCTATATAGATATATCTATATCTATCTATAGAGATAGATAGATAGATATATCTATATCCATATATATATATATATAGAGAGAGAGAGAGAGAGAGATCTATCTCTCTATCTATCTATATAGTGACTGTAGGCTTAAAAAAATCAGATTGTGATTTTTTTTTTTTAAATTCACGGTGCCTCTTTTACAATTGTGAAGGCAAATGTCACAGCAGGTTGAATCCCTTTGTTTGCTTGGCATGTCTGTGTTCACTCGAGGTGCTGAATCTGGCCAGTCTTGTCGCTCGGTCCCTGTCTGTGTTTCCCCCTGAATGGATGAATACAGACAAAGATCTTTAAAGGCTGTTCTCTTGAATTTGTACACACAGATTTTTTTTTTTAATTTTCACTTAATTTTTTTACTGTTATTTTTTACTCAGATACTCTCACATGTACGAAAAATAATGGCACGTGTTCATTTATGCTGTGTCCCATCTTCATGAAAGCCATTGGAACCTGCTACGATGGAGCGGCCAAATGCTGCCGACGGTGTATCTGAAGGACCCTCTGGCCCAGAGGAATCCCAGACGGGGAAGGTTGTGACACTGGCCCCTATTTCTTCTTCTTCTTCTTTCAATAAAGGCACTTTGGATTTTTAATCTTGCTTCTTGAATCATGAGTCCTGCTTATGTAAGGGAAGAGGTGGGTGTGGGCGTGGGTGTGCTAGCTGGCTGGCTGTCAATACAGGCAAAACGAGTATAGCATCACAGCTTTGGCAAGCTCTGCAACTCCCAGACTTGTTCTGGTTCAAAAGAAGCTGCTGCTATATGTCTTGATCTCTGCTCTCCAAAAGGTGGGAAACCCCAATAAAACCTATGGGTATGCCTGAGTGTAGTTTCAATGGGGGATGCGGAGCACATCTGTAAGAGGTGGGCACTTCAAATTTTGAGTTGTGTTTCTATGTTGTTTCTATATTCTTGTTACTCTATCCTATTTCTATATCTTATTTCTATATCTTGTTTTCTATTTCCTAGATCTTGTTTCTGTAGTTCTATATCTTATTTCTATTTTCTATATTATCTGTATTATGGGAGTTACACTAGATGATCTATTCAGGTCCCTTCTCACCCCTAACTACTATGAAACTATTTTGTATATCCTGTCTTCTATATCTTCTCTTTTCTCGTTTCTATATTCTGTTATAGGGAAGGGGGATGTGTATGCCATTTATGTGCGTACATGTCTGCGTGTTCAATCTCTGGGCTCACACTGGCCAGGCGTGGCCTGTCCCTGGGCCATCCACAAACCCGTCCGTATTTCTGTTATGTTGGAAACTGAAGCACTTCTCTCTCCAGCCAGAGGCTGCGTGTACGGGAAGCCAGGTTGCTCTCCTGCTCAGCATCATGGCTGCTGGGGTCTGAGCGGTCCCCCAGTAGTGTCAGCCTGCCAGAAGATCCTATCCTGCTGCAGGAAATATTAGAACAAGACATGGAGGATGATGGGATAGCTGGAGGTCCTGTCCTCACGACAGGCATATTTGCACTTGAACATCTTAGTGCCGGGGCGTGCAGGCAGGCTGTTTGCTGCATCAAGTAGCTAGTGCAAATGCCTTTCAGTTTGGGACAGTTGTTCTTCTACAGACTGGCGCAGTCTCCTTCACGCTGGGGCGATGTGGGTGGGGATGGATGGATGGATGGATGGATGGATGCTAACCAGGACTCAGAGCTGACAACAATTGATCCCCCTGACTCAGGAGGCACTAGTCATCCATGCTCTATGCAACAAGGAAGAGAAATAATTACTCACTGGCACAATGCAAAAATAAGTTAATTCGTATGAGGATTGGACAATCACTCTGGACACCAATGGACTAATGGTAACTTTTAAATTAGATACTGTACAGGGGCACAGGTCAATGTAATACCAGAATCCATTATTTTAAAAAATGAAAACAAAACCTGTGTACTATGAGAATAAGAAGGTGAAGCTTAGAGCATATGGGAGCATGATTGCAACCAAGGGTGTTTGTGCGCTGCGTGTTAGACACAAGGCTAATCAATGTAGTGAAAGGTTAGTTTGTAATAGTCCCAGAAAGCCTGTGCCAATTATTGAGCTGCAAATGTATAAAACTCTAAGTTTGATTAAGAGAATGGATGCCATTGAGGGACCAGAAAGAAAGAACATAGAAGAAAAGTTTTATGATGTGTTTCAAGGCATAGAGAAACTGTCAACTGAGTACAAGATAGTACCATACGTGCCCTAAGAAATGTTCTCCTTGTACTAAGGGAGAAACAAAAAGGAATGAGATAAATTAGTTAACATGGACATAATAGAAAAAGTAAGCAGCTAACTGCTTGGTTTCATTCACTGCCCATAACAGAAAAAAAAAAGATGGGTCCTTGAGATTGTGTCTGCATCCTAAGCAAATGAACAGATACACCAAAAAGGAGCATTTTCCTATTCCCACCAGGGAAGAAAATTTTGGCAGCGTGGCAGGAACTAAATATTTCTCCACTTCGGATGCCTCTTTCAGGTTTTAGCAAGTTCCCCTAGAAAAAAAATAGCACTAGATTGTGTATCTTCAATATGCCCTTTGGAAGGTATTGCTTTCATAGGCTTCCTTTTGGACCGTGTTCTGCATCTGAATTATTTCACAGCAAGGTGCAACAAATTTTTGAAGGTCTCAATGGAACTATGGTTCATATTGATGATGTATTAGTTTGGGGAAGTACTATGGAAGAACATGACTTGAGGCTAAGAAAAGCACTAGAAAGAGCTCGCAGAGCAGGTTTGAAACCAAGCAAGCAAACATGCAAATTCAGGGTCAAAGAAATTACGTATCTGGGAAAAATGCTCTCTGAAAAAGGGGTGCAAGTTGATCCTGCAAGGGTTAAAGCTATTACAAATATGCCGCTCCCTACAGATAAGGAAGGACTGCAGAGATTACTGGGAATGATCATTTTCGCAGGGAAATATCTTATTTTAGCAGGCATAGAAGATGCTGTAAAGCATAGGCAACATAAATAATGACGTAGAAGATGCTGTAAAGGATAAGCGATGCATGGGTGGGAATGAGGGGGCTGCTGGAGGACCCTCCCCCGGTTGCCAGCTGGTTGTTGGCGGACCCCCCCACCCCGGTTGTGTCTCGCTGGTGCCCCGCCAGACTCGGCTTGCACAATGTGCCTAAAGTACAGATCAGTGCAAAGAAAAGAGCCCTTGATAGCCATGGAGGGGCCCATAGCTCCGAGGTATCAAGTGGGCATTGACTTATTCACGCATGCAGGAAAAAATGATGTATTAGCGCTGGATTATTATTCTCACTATCCTGAAATTGCATTGCTCAAAAGGACAACAGCAAACCATGCCATCTCTCACATTGAATCCATTTTTGCTAGACATAGGATTCCACAAATGGTAAGGACAGACAACACACCTCAGTTCAACTCTCTTGAGGACAAAGAGTCTGCAAACAAGTATGGATTCCGTCACAACCCTAAATACCCACAATCCAATGGTCTGGTGGAAAATGGAGTACAAACAGTGAAGAAAAATTGTTGAAAAATACAGATTCACACACTGATGTTTACCCATCACTCTTAAATTACGGGGCAACACCCACGAAACATGGATTGTCCCCAGCAGAAATGCTGTTTAACAGGAAACTCAAAGCCAGGCTGCCAAATCTTGTGGATGATGCTCATCTGAATGAAAAGCAAGACGTGAAAACGCTTAAAAAAATTCAACAAAGTCAAACAAACCTGGTACTGTGACCAGGGAGTTACCACAACTGCACAACATAGATAAGGTGCTTATTTCAGATGGACAAACGTGGAAACAAAAAGCACTAGTTTCCCATCAAGTAGCTCTCAGAAACTATGGAACAGTCACCCCGGACGGACAGGTGTTAAGAAGGAACAGACGACACTTGCAGCTCGTAAAGGGCAGACAAGAAGCAGCACCATGAGATTCACCGGAGAAAACAGGGCTAACAACAAAGCAACAAGAAACAACAGAGAAGATTAAAAATGATGCAGAAATAGAGACATCTGAACAAGGAAACTCAACAAGAACTGAACCAATAAGGATGGAGAAGAGACTAGATGGTCACCTTGCTGGGGTCACCTGCCCCCCTAGTTGTCTTTCTTGCTCGGTGCAGGGGGCTGGACCCGATGATCTTTTGAGGTCCCTTCTGGCCTTACAAGCTATGAATCTATATGAGAATACAGAGAAACTGAGAAGATCGCTTAGACCTCAAAAGCCAACACAAAGACTAATAGAGACCTGTTAAAATGTGTGTTTAACTATGGGTTGAACTAAACTGCCAATGTTAGTATTGTATGGGGATATGTTACATGTAAAGGGGGAAGATGTGTGCATACCTTTGAGAGTGTTATGTATATCTGCCAGGGGGTTGCAGGAGGGACCAGCTGAACTGCGGGCAGGTACAGCTCTCTGAATAAACCAGCTTTATCCTTATCCTTTATCTGCTGAACTCCTTGGTCTTTTGAGAGCAATGCAGTCTAGACTGTACCCAGTCATCCTTTCCCTCCTCCCAGCAAAACCTGGTATCTCCTTTGCCTTGAACCTTGAGAAACAGCCCACCAGTATCCTCTCCCCAACCGGCATCCTCAGGAAAAAAAACCAACCAGGCCTGGATGCCCATCAGATTTTCAGAGGGTAGCTAGCAGGCCTATTCCTTGCTGTTGGGGTTCGGGAAGGATGCCCATCTTCCCCATTCACATATTCAATCTCCTTGTACCTTCTGGGGAGTGAGAGGCTTGTCCTTCCCTTCTTCCCCCCCGCCTTCAATGGAAGGCAGGAATGATATTTTCCAAACCAGATTGGGGATTAACTGAAAGTCTTTCGCACTCCGAGCATTTTCTTCTTGGGTTATTCCAAGTTCCCTGCAGAGAAAAAAGTAACAAACCCTTTGGCTTTGCATCCTCTTCTGCTTCTTTGTAAGGTCTGTATCAAGTCTGAAGATCATTTGTTTTCCATTATTTGGAAAAGTCTTTTTTTCCCTCCTCCACTTGGTTTTAAACCTCGGGGATATCAGGGAAGTCCAATCCAGGCTTTCCTGTTATCATCGAAAGCATCGGGGGAATGATTTGGAGCTTCTTCAGGCCTTTGTGGTTGTAAAGGAGGGGGCGTGGAGAGGCTAAAATTTAAGAGATTTTCTTCCAGCTGTAAAGCACCTTTATGAAATAAATGTCGACAGGACATGAAACATAAAGTGCATCAAATGTGTCCTTTGTGCTTGCAGATCTCAGAGGCTGGCAGGTTATTTTTTGCACTGTATCTATTCCCTTTCTGGTATAAGTGGCTATGAATGAGCTTTTAGCTGAACCCCTCAGGAGTGGTAAAAGGCCATCAGGTAATGCCTTTCCCTTAGGAGACCAGCTATTTTATTTTGGTTGGGAGGGGGCCAGCTTCTGGGGGGACGAGGGTTAGGGATGAGTGTGCAGTGGAAAGTTGCACAGTTCAGGACAGCGGTCCCTGGGGTTGGGAAATGCACTTCACTTCTGCATATTTCCCCCCATGCACGGTGGAAAATCCCAACTCTCTCTTCAGATTTCCATCCGACCAACTTCAAACAGAACAAAGGCAGGGAGTTCAGGATGCTTTTTGATACCACAAGACCCACTTAGAAACTACCTCTCCTCTAGTTGGCTCTCAGCGTATCACCAGACTCTAACACACCCGGCTTTTAAACAGCAGATACACAGCTTCAACTTGGAAACAAAACAAATTAGCCTCGATATCGCAATGCTAATTGTTAAAAATAGGACCTTAGCTCCTAATAGCACTTTCTAGGCAGGGATTTGAAAGCTCTTTACATCCCTGAATTTAAGTTCACATCACTCCAGTGTGCTAGTTAGGCAAAACAGAAAGCACCTGCCAGTCCAATTAAACCTACTTAGGTGACTCATCTCAGGATTTATTTTCCTCTTTTGTGTTGCAGGAGTTTTGGAAAGTTGTGCAAAGCTGAAAACTGATGATGTGGCAATCAGTGCTCTTTAACCAGGTTTGGGATTCAGTAATGATGACAATAGTAAAACACCACCTAGCCGTTACATAGTACTTTACATAAGTAGGTTTCCAAGTATTTTACAAGGAAGCCTTTTCCTTTTTTTGCAAAAACTTTAGCAGTATCATTATCCCCATTTCACAGGTGTAGAAACTGAGGTGAAATGACTTGTCCAAGGTCATTCTCAGGCTAGGAGCAGAGCTGGGACCAAGAAAGCTGGTCTCCTTTGCTCTGTTCCCATACTTGATTCTCTAAGCAACCAGCTTTGCTCCCTTTTTCCAAACAAGCCCAGAAACATGGGTGTGAAAGCACTTTTCTTTGTACCCAGCAGTAAGGGACCCCAATCTTTTTGCATACTGCAAAACAGCTGGACAGTACACAAAGGATAAAGCTGATGCCCAACTGTGACAGATTATGGTGCTGTTCGTGATATGTCTGGGTTAGCTGTTGCAATGTTATGTGCCTCAGTTTCCCTGTCTAGCTTGTACACTGAGATGAATGGTGTTTTTGAATGAATTAATGGTGTTTTGAATCAGACCTGTGGGGATCTGAGGGCACTATGTCTAACCAGGATATCAGCAACCAAATGGCAGGGTCTTGCAGGGCAAGGAATGAGAGACAGGCTCATGAGGATGCTCCAAGGGATGGGGAGTCCCAAGCAAGTGAGAAGAGGGAGAGCTGGTTTTTGAGTGCAGGGATGCAGTATGGTGTCATGATTTCTGCCAGAGCCTGTGTATCGTATGTCCCACCTTCTGTTCAGGGATATTTTTATTAACAAACACTAGGGATTACCCTGCCACTGTTTTCTCCTCCAAACACAAGCCTGAATTGTGGCTTTCCATCAGCCAGGGGGAGAAGAGGAGCCCAGGTAGAATGAACCCACGTTGCCAAGTTATATGGCTTCTGTAGCTCCCACTTCAACCTGTCCCCTGATCTTCCTCTGGGGAAATCAAGGCTTCTGGCAAAGCATTTTAGTATCATGCAGCCATCATCCCATCTGGAAAGAGGAGGTGGCTTTGCAGTGAGATATGGCCACCAAGAAGGAGGTGCATGGGTTTTGGGGATATCTATGAAGAAGCATGTCCTCATGGGATGGAAAGGAAGAAGTCCCCCAGGGCTCGGTCCTGGGGCCTGCGCTGTTCAATTTCTTCATCAGCGATCTTGATGTTGGGGTGGAAAGCAACCTGTTTAAATTTGCTGATGACACCAAAATTTGGGGGGAGGTGAGCACGCTAGCAGGGAGAGAGAGACTGCAGAAGGATCTGGATAGGTTACAGGGGTGGGCAGAGAGGAACAGGATGCGTTTCAATACGGACAAGTGCAGGGTGCTGCACTTGGGTAGTAGGAACCAGCAGCACACTTATACGATGGGGAACTCCCTACTTGAGAGCACGGAGGCGGAAAGGGATCTTGGTGTCATTATTGACTCCAAGATGAACATGGGCCGACAATGCGAGGTCATGGTTGGCAGGGCTAACCGGACCTTGTTGTGCATCCACAGGTGCATCTCGAGTAGAGCCAGGGAGGTGATCCTCCCCCTCTATGCGACGCTGGTCAGGCCGCAGCTGGAGTATTGTGTCCAGTTCTGTGCGCCCCATTTCAGGAGGGATGTGGACAACATGGAGAGGGTCCAGAGGAGGGCCACCCGCATGATCCGGGGACAACAGGGCAGACCCTACAGTGAGAGACTGCGGGACTTGAACCTATTCAGCCTCCACAAGAGAAGGCTGAGGGGGGACCTGGTGACCGTCTATAAACTCACTAGGGGGAACCAGAAGGGTTTGGGGGAGACGCTGTTTCCCCTAGCCCCCGCTGGCATAACAAGGAGTAATGGGCACAAGTTGATGGAGAGGAGGTACAGATTGGACATCCGAAAAAACTACTTCACAGTTAGGGCGGCTAGGAGCTGGAACCAACTTCCAAGGGAGGTGGTGCTGGCCCCTACCCTGGGGATCTTTAAGAAGAGGCTGGATACTTACCTGGCTGGACTCATTTGAGTCCCGTTTTTGTTTTTAGGGTGAGTGGGTTTTTTTTGGGTTGTTCTCCCGCCCTGGCGGGGGGTCGGGCTAGAAGATCTATTAGGTCCCTTCCGACCCTGAAACTATGAAACTATGAAAGTCAGTTTTTTGTGCCGCTCAGGGAGTACTCAGCTTGAAATATGGAGCTAGCTGCTCAGCTACAGATAGCCCCTTTGTCAGCCCTGCAGACAGGGTCTGCCTGGTAGAGGGAGGCATTTCTGGTGCATTTAACCCTTCCTCTGCCCTTTGACCTTGGCATGGCCTTGAGGGTGGGCACAGAGATCTTCACTAACTTCTGAAATGCGTAATGCCTGGGCACCTCGCACACTCATAGATTCACAGATTGTAAGGGGCTGGAAGGGACCTCGCAGGATCATCAGGTCCAGCCCCCTTGCAAAAGGCAGGAAAGACAACTGAGGTCGGGTGGCCCCAGCAAAGTGACTATCCAGACTCCTGTGCTCTTCTGAAAGTGTCCACGTCTCCGACAACACCCCTGTGACTCCTCCATGTAGAGCCCAAGGCAGTGAGCTTTCACAAAATTGGGTCATGACTGGCCACATCTACATGTTTATTAATGCA
This sequence comes from Alligator sinensis, assembly GCF_000455745.1. Taxonomy (NCBI): domain Eukaryota; kingdom Metazoa; phylum Chordata; order Crocodylia; family Alligatoridae; genus Alligator; species Alligator sinensis. The sequence continues at coordinate 488,927 of NW_005842662.1, read as the reverse complement.
CAGTACTTACTGCACATTTACTTTAGTACTTGCTTAATGGAGTACTAAGTAAATGCGCAGTAACTCAGTAGCCCTGGCGAACACCTTCTTGGTGACACCACTGTGCAGTCACCTAATAATACTGCGCAGGAGCATATTAGCTCTGCCTGTGCTGTGCCGTGCTACTGTGCAGTGTTATTAGGCAACTGTGCATTACATGCCTCATGTAGATGCACCCTGTGAGCGGGTAACCCAGATGGAAATCCCTGGTCTGTGTTGTACAGGAGGTCAGACTAACTGATCAAATTGATCTCGTGTGGCCAGGTAGAGTGTGGCTCTAGAAACCCCAGCTTTAGATGTTGTCTAGAGGCTTCCTCCTACTCTCACCATCCTCATTTAGGACGCTTAAAGCAGCCTTAGTTAGGACTTTGTTGGATAGGAGGTGATGTGCCGGGGTCTTGCTTGCCTCACAGTGAGAGGTCACGTGCATCCAGCTGGCCCTTGCATGTGAACCTCCTTCAGTCCAAATACAGAAACCATCGTTGCGCTACACCCATGGCTCCAGCTAGCGGGTCACACCTAAGACGATTGTGTAAGCAGCATGCCCTCCTGGATGCATGCCGATACTTGATCACACTGCTGAGCAAGGCGGCCTGGGTTTGAGCCAGGGCAGCTAAACAGCTTTGAGGGTGGCTCCAGCAGCGCAACCTCACACCGACTTCAGGCCCAACCCACTTCACCACACAGGTCTGCAGCCATCAGAGTCTGCCATTGTCTATAGGCAAGGCTGGTGTGTGTGGAGTGAAAGTGTAAGTGTGCAGGATGCATCTCTAGGAGGATCTGGCTTGGGACACTGTTATGATTTATAACAATAGGGCCAGCCTTTTTGGCAGGAGTGCCACGACTTAAACCCTGCACCTTCCTTGAGTGCCACTCAGATCTCCTTCCCCTGCCTGGTCTGCTGCTCTGCTTTCTGCATCATGCCCTGTGCTCCTTGCTTGGTCTGCCACTCGGCTTTCTGCTCCCAGCCCCATCTGCCTCTGTGCTCCCTGCCTCTTCCCTGATCCGCTACCTGCCACGCACAGAGGCTGCCCTTATCACTGTGGGTTGGCCATCTGATCTGTTTATAGTAATATAGTGTCTAAGAGTCCTGCTGTGCATACATAGAACAAAGACCACAGTCCTGGTCCTATGCAGTTTACAATGCAAGTATAAGGCAAGAGGCAGAGGATGGATCCAGACAAGCAGAGGAGATGAGACAGCAGTGGTTACTCCAACAGGCAATGGTCTCAGCATACTGGCTGCCTCACAGCCATCATGTTCTAGTAGGTATTGTGTAAGAGAAGGGTTTTAAGCTTGGAGAACAAGTATGTTTTGCCTCCATGTCTCCAGTTTGCACCTAGGGCGGCTCGGTAGGAAAGAAGAGTGTATCTTGTTCGATAGCTGCTAGCCTTTTGTTTTTGCCAGGTGATCCTGGATCAACTTCTACATATTCATTCCAAGGTCCAGATTGGAAAGGGTTTTCTGGAGGCACTCTGGAAATGCATCACATGCTTTTCTGAAATCCCAGCCCATGACAGTTCCCACATACTCTCAGCCACAGGCTGTAATTTTGTTGAACAAAGTAGTTGTATCTGGCAACTTATTCTTCCAAACCCAAAGGTTTGCTCTTGCTCCGCGTTCCAATATCCAGCACACACCTCTGCATAGACCCTTGCTGTGACCTTCATTGAGCCACTTTATCCTTTGACTGCGCCTCTTTGTTTTGGCTATTTGGGGCGTTTGTACACGCCGCGGCGTTTGATCCTTGCATTGCAAGCTCTTTGGGGCACAAGCTCTTTTACCATGTACCTGCTCATCAGTACTCAGCACACAGGGGCTTTGCTCTAGGCAAAGGCTGCTAACCACAGATACATTTGGTAAGCCCTATTAGGCCCACAGAGCTAGCTCACACAAGGAAAAATGCAAAGCTTTTGAAGGTGGTTGGCATAAGGCATAATTTCCTGGTTATGCCCCAAAGCCCTGCAGAGACTCAGGAGAGGATATGGGAGGAAAAAACAAACAAAAACCATTTACCTGATTTTTGCCAGACCTTGCAGCACTTAATCTCTAGATTAAGTCACCGCCCTGGGATTTGGGAGATCTGGATTGAATTTCCTGCTCAGCTACAGACATTGGGCAAGACATGTAGGGCTAATCCTCAGAAGGACTCTGGTGCCTAACTCCTGCCTAACTCCCACTGTGGACACCAAGGTCCAAAAAATGCTGCTCCTTTGTGCTGGACATTGAGCATGTTAGTAACTTGCCCCAAATGTCTTTATTAAATCCAAAAACCAGTGTCAATTATAGAATTGTTTTAAGCGAGCTTCTATAAAATGCCAAAGCATTGCTCAAATCATGTCTTTAATAGTCACACCCATTTACAGTAATTATAGCTACAAGCATTTGACCCGCATGCTCTCTGCTGAGCTTGAGAGAGGGGATTTCTAGCTGTCCCAAGCTGGCTGGCTCCGGCAGATCCAGTTCCCATTACTGCAGATCCAACGAACTTACAGGTGAGGTCGCTCACCCAAGTTCCCCGAGATCCTGGCCAGATCATCTACCACTTCAAACCCTGGACAAAAAAGGGAAAATTTTAAGTTTGTTGATGATCCACAGCATGGCTGATGATGCAGCCGTGGTCAGTGACTGACCGATCATGCTGACCGGTGCAGGCTGCAGACCTAACACAAGCCTAAGTAATGAATAATAGGTGCTTAAGTCTGCATAGAAATCAATACACTTGCATTTAAACCATTAATACTAGCCTAGGAAAGCAAAATAAGACTCTTTATCCAGGCCAGTAATGTTAGGCTAGGCCAAATATGAACAACTGCCTCTTGCAAAATCCTTAGTGGTAATTAGAAGTAACAATCTATGCTTTGCCTTTTGATAAGAAGAGCTGAATTGTATGTCCCTATCAAGAATCCTCCTGAAATAATTGTGTATCTTACTGAAGGGTGCTGGGTAGGTTTAGAAACCTCAGCAAATTCAAGACAACCTGCAGGCAGTCTGTGTGCTACCCTCCTACCCGCTCCCACATCTCGCCAGCCAGTACAGGTGAGAATCTGCATTGTACAGAGCCCCTCTCTCTCCATCCATTTTATAGCCGGAGATTTTTAATATCCTTAGCTTCTCCTGGGATGTCTGCCTTTCAGAAACCAGTCAAATCCAGCTTGCTTTTTCTTTCCAAAAACTTCCTTTTACTCTTTATCGCTCCCCTTTCATGTATTCTCCTTCAGCTTTCCTAGACTGCATAGAACAGAGTGCTTTATAAGTTAATCTCCTGGCCATTGTCTACCGCCTTTCTTCCTACATGAGCATATCCGTTCCCCTCTTTTGTCTCACCTTGGCCACGTTCCACGCTAACAAAGCTCGCCTTTTGTGCCTCTCTTGTTCTTCCTCTTTGCTTAAATCATGGCTTTCAGGAAGATTGGCCTGTGCTTGTGTATAGGAGCACAATCATCAGACCTTACACTGCCCATTCAGCAAACTAAATTACATTTCCTTAGCTAATTTAAATATAAAATTTAACCTGAACCCTGCAGCCTACTGGCTAATGATACAGCATGAAAGGATCTGCTTCTGGGCATGGCAAATGCAGTCTTAACAGTGCTGGCTGTTGTGGGTCCCACGCTAACCCCCCCCAGGGCCTAGATACAGGATCCTCACTCAGGCCAGTGGATTCTGCTACAGTGGTCAAGTACCTAAATCCCTTTGCCAATTTATCCCTTATCCCTAGTGTAAGGTGAAGAGAAGGGGACTGCCCTACCTTGTAGGGCTTCAGGGATGCTAAAATACACGAAGGAAAGATTGTAAGGTGCTTGGATACTTCGGTTACAGACCATGTGAGTGCCCAGGATGGAAGGAATGGACCTCCCCTGAAATGGTGTCCCATCAATAAATCCTCCCTGTCTCCCACATGTGGCTTCCATGGGGTATCTGATATCCAGGTGTCCCTGGATGGTGTATCAGGTGCATCATGGTGTATCTGGGATCTTTCAGGACCTCCTAGGATTACAGGTCTGGGGCATGTGGAGCAGGAGTGTGAGCAGGAAGAAAGTGTTCCTAGGAGGATGTGGGGATGAGAAGCTCTTTAGAGTTGGGGTAGGGTCTTGTCCTCAAGAACTGGAGAGAGAGTGAATAAAGTGCCTCCCGTTGTACACGTAGCTCCCAGGGACGAGGTGACGGACTAGACTAGTGGTTTTCAACCTTTTTGCATTGGCAGACCTCTAAAAAAATGTCAAATGGAGGTGTGGGACCCCTTTGAATTGTATGTGTGGGTATTCACATACTTTTGACTGATTGTAGTCATCTTTTGTGGACCCCTTATACATAATCTGTAGACCCCCCAGGGGTCTGCAGACCATGGGTGAACACCCCTGGACAGCTGGGAGGAGATGCTCCTGCCTATGGCATGCCCACCTGGAAGGAGAGACCCGCATCCTCCCAGCACCACCTGCTGGGCCCTCATGGCAGTGCAATGACAAGAATCCTACTTTAAGACAAAATGTTCTTTTTTAAACTACCCTTCTCCACCCCTGCATCCAGCTGTAAGTGGATCAAAAGGGAGCCAAATAGCCTGAAAGGTCTATTATATGGCCTGGTGTCAGAGGTTTCTGAAGTTCAATAAGTGCAAAATTGTGCCCGTTGGATGGAAGATTCAAATGCAATCATCATCATCATTATCAAACCTCTGCCTAAAGCTTACTTAAATATTGTTCTCCAACTATTTAGTTGGTCTAATAAAAGATACCAGATTCACCCAAAGAACCTTGTCTGCCTATGTGCTTAGACCAACACGGCTACAACCAACCTCCACCTCTGCCTAAAGAAGGGCGTTTGTGCCCCACAGCTTGCAAAGAACTATTTTTCCAACTATTTAGTTGGTCTAATAAAAGGTATCACATCTACCCAAAGCACCTTGTCTGCCTAGTAATAGACTGGGAATGGCTGGGTGAGCTGCAGCGTGGCAGAAAAAAAAAGCAGGGAACGTATAGTAGACCACAAGCTGACTCTGACTTAACAGTGCAGTAAGGCTGGGGGGAAAAATGGCTAATAATTCAAGGCCTATAGAATATGAGCTATGAGGAAAGCTTGGGGCAGGGGCTATGTATTCTGGAGAGGAAAAGACAGAGAAGAGAAATCGAGAAGAGTTTTCAAATGCAAAAAAGGGTGTTATAAAAAGCATGGGGATAAATAGTGCTCTGGTGTACAGGGGACAGGAATGAACTAACAGGCTGCTATTGCAACAAGAAGATGGTAGCAAGGGGGTTTCAGAAAGAAGCATTGCACTATGAGGCTGCTTCAGTACCGGAACCAATTTAGAATCAGATAATCCCAGAGAAATCATATCAGCATAGAGGGACCTCCAGAGATCATCTAATGACGCTGGAAAGAAGCATCTCTTTCAGCTGGAGAGATGGTGCAGTGCCAGTGGCTTGGAGTCTTTTAGAGCAGGTTACACAAACACTTGGATGCGATGGTTTAGACAGGGATGTCCCTGCTTTAAGCAGGACGCTGAACTGGATGACCTCCTGAAGTCCCTTCGCACCCTGTTCTCTTTCAAATCACTAATCCCATCTATCCTCTCAGATGTAAATGCAGACATAAATATTATTGAGAACTGAACCGTTCAATGAGGGAAATCAGCTGATGGATCTGCATGGTGAAGCATGGAACGAGTCCTGAATTGGCAAAGACTTTCCATGGAGAAGCTTCTGACTGCTGAATGGACATGTTTGCAGACAGCTCCATGGCCGATGGAGAAGCAGCCCTCTAGGGATGGACACAAGCCACGTTGGCCAAGGTGCCTGAGGACCACACGATAGAGAAACCTGGAGAGAGAGATGAGGAAGGAGGCAATAGAGCTAAGCTCCCAGTACCCCATGGATGTCCCAAGACGTTTTGCACAAGCCGCTCTGGTCTAACGGTTCTTACCAAACCGGAATGACACGTGATGGTTTGCACAAATTTTCCCAAAACTAAGCTGCAAGAATTGAGTTGATACCTCACATTCTCATTGGCTGGGAAGACGGGACAACTCACCATCTGGTTGGATGTTTCAAAGCTTGGCTAGAAGCATGAATGGTATTTTGATTGGTCTAAGACATCATTTCCAAGGAGACGAACCATGTCACAATGGACTTTGGAAATGATATAAAAATGACTGTTTTAGGACCACATTCTCCCCTGGAGGGTGAAACCTTTGAAGCAGAGCGAGGCTTGGCACAGGACAGTCTTCCTCTGGCCAGGACCACCTCTCGTCTGGTATGGTTTTTTTTCCTGATATTTGCCCTTTTGACTCTGTCCTGTAAAGTGCTATCCAGAGAGACCACTGTGAAGTCTCAAAGGAGAACAAGATCCAGTGGTCAGGTGAATGACATCCCTGAATGAGCATTCAGTCAATTCGATGAAACCGCTCAGCATTTCTGGGAGGGTGATTTGGGGCAGCATTATCGTGCCAGTTCTTCTGCCAGCTTTCATGGATAAATAGGAAAAATGTGGGCATTGTGTTTGTCCAAGTGTCACGGTGGTTTGGGTAAGAGAAATGCTTCTGAGAAAATTGGAGCCTGGGGGAAAATGATGTAAAGGACAAATAGCATACATTTTATTTAAATTGGAGTATGCATTTACCTTTCACCACAGCATAGACTGTGGCAAAACTTCCAAGGAAAGCGTGACAGTTTACATTGCTTTTTGTACGCTCTGGTTAATTTTTTTATGTCATAAATAAGTGAACTGTCATTCTTACACACAAGTCACCTGTCTGATATTCTCAAATTGACTCGAGACTTCTTTGAAGAACTACCGGGGGCAGTCCTATATTTCCAAGGGAGGATATGTGTGAGCACAATTAGATGAGCCTGTGCCTTTCAAGGCTCAATGGCCATGTTGGTACCAAAGTAAACTCCCAGTAGACGAGAAAACAGGTGAAAGAAAATTGCCTATCTGACAAGACTGTGATAAAGTCTTGCTTTAATTGTGTGAGGGGCAAGCATTTCTTGGGTGGATATCTTGCATTGGACCAACTGCGTCGTTGCGTTAATGGTTTGGACCTTTGATCTTTTGTGAACTGTTACCTCACCTAATTAATTTGTTCTTACATGCTTCTGAGATGAGATCCTTAACCACCTTCCTTCTGCTTTCTGGAATTGCTTCATTGCTTTAAATGGGATCTTGCCCAATAAACCACATCCACATGCACTAATCCCCCCATCTGCCCTTTTGCAATCTGCCCGTTCCTGATTGATAAAAATAAAATAAAATTTTATGGATGGATGGTGGATAAAAATGACTCACCAAATGTGTCTTTTACAATGGATTTTCTCTTAGGCCATGTTTTTCCATGAAAGGTATGATGGGACTGTGTAGTATTATACAGAGAATATTTGTCAGTCGCACTAAGAAATCGCTCCCTTTTGATCCTATGACCCCAGCTGACTTCCTGCCCTTTGGGCGGGGGGCTGGACTCGATGATCTTCCGAGGTCCCTTCCAGCCCTGATGTCTATGAAATTATGAATTTTTGAGGTGCCATTTAGATTCGGAGGCTGAATAGGATGCAGTCTATTAAATACCCCCAAATCCTGTCTGCAGAAGGAGTCTCTACCTTTCCTTTATTGTGGTGTCTTCTCTACATAGCAGAGCTCCTGGCTGATCTACCATCATGAGAGTCCTTTACCTTCTCTTCGCTGTTTCCATCTTGATGTCCCAGCTTGCTGCAGGTAAGAAGTGGAGGGATAATCAAGGAGGATGAATGCAAACCCTTATTGACCTTGCCTGTGAACAGATTAAGTTATGATAATTCAGCCCAACTTCATGTCTAGAAAAGGCATCATCTGGGGTTGGGACAGTTTGTGCAGACAGGGCTAGGCATTAAGTTAGCCCTGTGGCAGGAGATAAATGTGGGGAAATGGCAGTTCCTCCTTATCTCATAAAATAAGCCTAGCATTGTGATTTGACCGTGGGTCTTTTGGCCACATTTCAGTGAGCACCTGAAATTCGAAGATCTGGGTTAAAAGCTATTTCAAAAGGCCCAGTGTCCCCAGGAGCTCTCAAGGATGGTTCAAACTTAAGAGGGTTTTTGAAGCCCTTGATGCCTCTGTTGAGCCAGCTCGGCCTTGGCGTTCACGATGCGGCCTGGGACATCACCCCTCGGAGGGGCAAAGAGTCACAGCCAGGGCAGCAGGTTGGAAAGGAAATCGTCCATGAAGGCAATGACCTTTTCCCATCCCTTCCCTCTTTTCCGCCTAGCAGCTCCCATCCCATGGGTACAGGGCTGCAGCTCTTTAAGTAACGTGGCAACTAGTGATGTTGAAGGGTCAGGGGAGGTGGGTCATTGAGCTGGCCTGGGTGGGTCTCAGGAAATGTGCTGTTCAGCGAATGGGAAATGTCAGCCATCCTGCAATCACTGCTTCCATTTACCCTGCTCTGTCCAATGATCATGAAGAGGGTTTTTCATTGCACAGGATTCCCCCAGATTGGCTATTTTCACTGCCAACAGAACAAGGGGCAATGCTTCAAGCACATCTGTCCCCCGAACACCAAGTACATTGGAAGTTGTAAGCAACTGGGTAATTGCTGTCAAAGGTACGTTCGAGAGTCCACGGGAATGTGCTGCAGGGCGAGGGGAGACTGGTTTTCTGAAGTTTGATTTTCCTGTTTCAGTAAGGTCGAGAGACAGTTCCCCTGCCTAGATCGATTTGACTCTCCCCTCTGACGTATAATGCTGCAGTAGGCAAAGAAACTCCTTGGCCGGGAGATAACCAAGTATCTCTGTGGTGATGGGAGAATCCCCCCCTCACCTCCGAAATCACTCTTCAAGTTGAAATCAAGGGCCAGATTGTCCCAGGTGCTGTTAGCACAAACTTGGGACCATTCGGTCTTTAGGAAGACAAGACTACAGCCCAGCTATGATTAGGACCCCTTTTGCAATCTTAGATACAAAATCCCCTGCACCCCATGGATGAGCCTCTTGCGGCTTCATCCTGCTCCCCGCCCCAGCCCCCATGCACCACCCTAGCTGAGCAGTGCCCGCAGCCCCTGCCCCACTGCCTCCCTCACTGTGGGGGTCTCAGTCTATCCCCCCCATGCTCCCTGTCCTCCATAGACTTACCTAATCTCCACGCTGCCTGGCTGTATTCCTGGCCACGTGCGTGTGTGGAGGCGTGCACGTGCACGTGATGCCCCCTGTGTCCCACTCCCAGGCTGAAATGCTGACAGACTGCAAGGAGAAACCTGCAGGGATAGAGCAGGGGGGGAGAAAGGAAGCCAGAAAGAAAAAGGGAGGGCGAAAAGAGAAAGAGAGGAAAAAGGATAAAGAAGAAAAAGGGAAGAGAGACGAGGGCGGCGGAGGCTAGGTCACGTGGGTACGCAGGTGATTTATAAGCCCAATCTTTGCCCTAAACAATCTGCTGCAGCAGGGGCAGGAGAGTGATGAGGACTGGAGACAAGTTTAATACTTTTGATCACTACTTTCTAAAATGCAGTTGTTCACTCTTGGCCTAGCCTAACATTAGTGGCCTGGATAAACAAGGTTTTTATTCGTCTTTCCTAGGCTACTGGTAATAGCTTCAATGCAAGCTTATGCAAACTTTTAAGCACATAGTATTAGTTACTTAGGCTTGTGCTAGGTCTGCAGCCTGCACTGGTCAGCACGGTCTGTCCCAGACTGTCAGCCACTGACCACGGCGGCAGCTTACTGTGCTGTGGATCACCAACAACCCTAAGACTTTGGTTTTTTTTGTGTGCAGGGTTTGAAGTGGTGGATGATCTGGCCAGGATCTCGGGGGACTTGGAAGAGCTACCTCACCAGTAAGATCACTGGTTCCTGTATCAAACCAAATGTGAAGCACTGCTCCTTTAGGCTGCAAAGAACCTCACAATCTGGAGAAACCCCAAAAGGAGGCCCCTGCATCCACTCATGATGCACATGTTGATTAAATGAGAGCACAAAGCCACTGACCCTGTCCTCGTGTATGCAGAGATCTCACCACAATTCACCAAAACAGGACCACAGAGAAGCAGAGCAATAGCATTTAGACCAAGCTGCTCCAGGGCTGGATTCTTCTTCCCATTACACCCATCCATGTAAGTCAGAAGTAGCTCTACTGGAGCCCTAGTCATTAAACCTGATGTAGGGAAGATCAGAATCAGGCCCTTGGTTTTGCAGAGAAAGAGCAGTACTGATTTATGCCAGGGGACTGCATCTTCTCTTTTGGTGTATCACAGATCCCACAAGGTTATTGTGATCCCGCAGTAACAATTCCCTCCAGCCAACCAGCCATTGGATTAGCCACCAGAAATTTCAGGGCAATTGGTGGGGGAGGTTTGTAACCCCCTACCTCTGGAGGACCACAGCTTCAACAAAGCCGACTGTTGTCTTCTGTTGACTGTGGGTCTTGCATTGCCACAAAAATCCCACTGCCATAAGGGGCATCTGCCTGGTACCACTGTGTGCTAGTGGGCAGAGAGCCAGGGCTAGCAATGCAAGACACTACAGAAATGTCAATTCAATGATAAAATACTCAGGCATTCCCATGGAGCTGGTATGTCACCCAAGAACATTTTTTTTTTGCAAGCATCAGTCATTTGCAATCAGTCATCTGAACCACACAGAATTCATTCTTAATGCCATCAAGTACAGCTGGATAGGTAGAAGCTGCAGGCCTTATGTCTAAGCTTGACTTGTCAAATAACATGTGCTGCTGCTTTGTCATAGAGAGGAGTTAGATTGAGTAACCAAAGGCTACCATACACTTGCTGAATGGGGAACTTACTGTATTTTCTATCATTTCCTTCATCTTCGGTGTTGCATGTTTTATGCGTAGATGTTCGTTACAGACATACAGAAGATCGACCTCTTACCTTATACAGCAGTTTGTGGCAACATTTGGGAGTTATATCAAAAATAAAAAGTCACCTTAAGAATTCTGCAAAACAGCCCTGCCACTGGAGGAAGTTTCATTGTGAAGGTGATCACCTTCAAAGGAGCATAGCAAATGTTTTAGAAAATGGGCCAGATCCTTGTACACCTGTTAGGCCCCTAAAGGGACTTCGACACCTAAGCGCAATGCTATTCCACCCTGCTCGAGTCCCTGAGAAACTGTTAATGCAAAAAGTGTATGGGTCCTCCTCTTCCTTGGTGCATTGTTGTGATGCAGTCTTATGGCAAAAATGACAGCATGTTAGAAAAGTGGCTGCATTCATGGTTTTGCCGGGATTTGGTGGGGAGGAATAAAATAGCACTTATGCTAAGTTTACTTAGGAGCCCAACAGGTGGAACAGGATCTGGTATTTTTAAAGAGAAATGTCCTGAATAAATACACAGAAAGATGTTGTTATATTGGCAGAACAACATCTAATAATTAAAAGAGACACAACAATTCATTTATTTTCTAATACAGAACACACAATGAAATGTGAACATCTTGGGTAGGTGAACCATCCTAAAATGTTACAAAGCCATTAGAGTAGCATTTCATATCAGCTGTTTGGCTTCACATTGCACAGAGATCTCTTGATATATAAGTCTATTCTGCAAACTTGCATACGAAATATGGAGAGTGCATGGATACAAGAGTGCACCACTGTCTATACATATATATCCTCGTGTAAAATCCTTGCCCTGTATATCCACATGTAATAGAAATAATAGAGCACAGAATACTGTTAAAATGGAAGAAACTGTGATAGTTTATCCCACTGTCTACATATTATGTGTGAGATGTAGCATGTCATAATTAATAGGTGGGTCCTTCTAAGCATGCAAGTCACTGCTGTGGTTCTCTCTATTTTCATGTTAGGATGGTCTGGTCGAACCCTATAGACAGGCCCATAATTTCATTGTGAACATAGCTGACACAAGGTGGATACCAGTCTGCATTTAGGGGCTTAGTGCTGCATGTTGGTACCAAAAAGTCACCTGCTCAGTGAAATACATAAACACCTAGGATCAGCTTTGCTGAAGTCACAGGACAGTGAGAAGACCAGGATTTACCTGAGTTCATTTTTTGCTTTTCATATAGCTTGCCATCACATGGAAAACTTATCCTCCAATAGATAGGATCCTCTGCCATTATTTTGCTTTAAGTGGTTGTTTATTTGCTTCTAATCCTATTTTGGCTAATAAAACAACACGCAGTATGATTCCAGTCTGCACTTTGGTCAAGGGAACTGAGATGCAAAGACCCACGTGAAGCCGGCTCGAAGTAACAGGTGAATTAAAATGACTTACCAGATATGTGCTTAAAGTGGATATTTCCTCACAGAGCGGTATTTCCAGGGAAGGCTCTGAAAGCATGTGCAGTTCTATAGAGCTAATACTCTTCATTGCTAACCTACCGCAGCCCTATCGCATCACTGCAATTACAGTGTATTGCAATATAGTCTACATGCTGTTTCGATCCACAGAGGCTCTGTAAAGCTCAGTCTTTTAAACTCCCCCGAGTCCTGTACAGGGTCCTTCTCTAGCTCCTCTCTCTAGGTAGCATCTTTTTAGTGATGCTGAGCTCCTGGCAAACCTATTGCCATGAGGATCCTGTACTTTTTCTTTGCCATTTTCATCTTCATGCTCCAGATCCTTGCAGGTAAGATAAGATCCAACTGCAGGTCAGCTCACCACAGGTGTATAACATAGAGTAATAAATGAGAAAGATGGGTATGAGCCTCTATTGATCATGCCTGTTAATGAATTGCTTGATGCTAACTTAGACCCTGAAATGCCTCTGCAATGTGCAGCAAAACTTAGTTTGGGCTTTGGCTTAGCCCTAACGATACGAGAGGTGCCTTTGCAGCACTCTTGAAGGTCCATTCAGTGTTGGCTGAATTATAGGTGGTCCCCCCCATAAAAGAAAAGCCCCCCTATAAGATTTGAAAATCATAACTTGGGTGGGGGGGGGTCTCAATAGGATTGGTCTTTCCAATGAACCAATGTAATTGTTTTGGCAGATCCCACCCCAAAAGTCAAAGTGTAATTCAAACCCTGCTTCACTTCATTCCTTCACTCCCCATCAAACCCTCTTGTATCATATGGGAGTCAGGGGGGCAGCCTCTGAATACGAACTGCCTGGACCTTAAATGCCAGAGGCTGCAAATGGGAGAGGAGCAGGGGGTAAACCCCACTTACGCTCCCTTTCAGCATCTGCTCTCTGCCACAGTGACACAGGAGACTGGGCAAGATGGACCCATGGCCTGATCCAGGGCATGGCCGTTCTTCTGTTCACATGAAACAATTCCTCTCCCCTCCAAGTGTTTACTCCGTGGGTAGCCTGTTGTCACTACCCCACCCCTGCATTACAGGTTGACCCTCCAAATGATATGTGGACGGTGCTTGTGCTTAATCTACATACCCATTTCATTAATTTCTGAACTCCCTCCATCTTTCAGGCAAAGAGGCCACCAGGGCAGCTGCAGAGAGACTTGATTTCCCTGGCCTGCGTTGTGAGTGCATTTGCATACCCAGCCACTACAAAACATTGGCCTTTTCTGCTGCTGCATCAATTATGAAGGCCTGTGCAATGGCTGCTTAGCAAATGTCATGCTACATCCTTCTGGAAAGCCTTGAGGCACCTGTATCCCCCCCATTGCTTTGCAGTGTTTTTTGAGTTCAACTGTGTGAGCTCCCTGTTTTGTGCAGCCTTTTAAACCGATGCAGTGTTTAGCAGGGGTATTATTTATCTGCCATAAAGGGATGACTGGGAGTAACAGTACTTAGAAATACCAGTCCAGCACAGATCTCATCTTACATACACATTGGACTGTAGCCTGGGCCATGCAGAGTTGCAGAGCTGTTGTGCTTTGGGGTGGGGGATGGAGGTGGGGAAAGGGGAGTGGAGGAGGGATTCTTATAGCGGGTCTCATCCCACCTGAAGCAGCTCATCCCAATGCTTGCCTTGCTCAGCTTTCCCAAAGCCAGGCTGGGTCATCAGCGCTGAGACCAGGCTCCCACATGAGGACTGTGGTGGGAAACCCCGAAGGGTGAGAGGAGCAGGATCCAGCTCCTTTGGGGTAAGATTTCCTGAGAGGTCACATCACATGCTTTGCTGCAGTCCGAGGCACCTAATGCATGCCCCTTCAACAAAAGCTGTGTCAAAGTGGCAGAGGGGTCTGGTCAGGAGACCCTCACCCTCTTTCTACAGGGTCTTGCCTTTTGCATGTTAATCAGTATGGGAGAATGTATTTATCTCACTGCTTTTCCCTTCTACCCCAATCAGCCGAACAGGAACTGAATCCAGCCCATTTATTCACAGTCACTATGCCATGGGCTTGTGTTGGGGAACTATCCTGAAGTCTCTCCGCCTGACAGCTTTGTGCTGTCCTTCAATGTCTGCAAAGGAGCTTGCTGGTTATTGCCACATCTGGAGACTGGCACCAGGTTTCAGGGCAGGGGGACTGCTTGGCTACCCAAGGGCATAGAGGGTGAGCAACGTGCACCCACGATGACTGAGCCAGCTCCTCTGACACCCCAACCTGGGATGGGTCATAGCAGGTATAGGGGAGTGATAAAGGGAGTGATAGGGTGATACAGATGTACTCGTGGGGGTTCATAGAGACACATGGAGACACGTCTGCAAATACTTCCAGTGGCTTAATATGCAGCAGGGATTCTTTAATAGGCTGTTCATTTTTTTCTGTTAAAAAAAAAAAAGTGAAGGGAAATGGATTTTTATGGAGACCAAAACTGCCTGCACGCCCCCTACTCCCACAACATCATCACACATAATTGATTAGCAGATCTAAAAGAAGCTTGCTTTAATTCAAAGGAGAGAAAGCACCAACTTTATGGGGGAATTCAAGGGCGGCTGGTTCTTCTTTCAATTTATACCCTGTTCTTTTGGAGTTTCTCTGGATCAGACTCTTTGCAGCCAAAGGAAATGTTGCATGAGACGCTCAATGATGCAGCATCCACTGAGGTTAGAAGTGCGGGACATCGTCCCGACACCAAGAGATCCTGCTCTGACTATCAGTCTCTCGTTCGCCTGTGGGAAGAAAAGGCGATTTCAGAACTTGTGATGATATCCAGGAATAATATGATGTTTTATTTCAAACTGAAAGGCACAGCGAGATAGTCCATCACTGATGCCTGACGGCAGACATTTGTGGCGAACTCCAAAACAGGAGAATTCATTTTCATATTTTTTAAAAAAATGATTAGAAACAATTACAATGTCAGTATGATACATTAAAAATATTATTCTTCATAATCAATGCCCCCCCCCCATCCTTTCTAGTCATAAGAGGGCAGGAAGTTCTTTCATCATCCCATTTAGCTAGTTAGTACATGGACACCTGGTAATGGGCCTATCCAATTTTTAGGTTTTACTTTGTTCCTGATGTATTTAAAGAAATGACTTGTCTTTAGTCCTGCCAGCCAGGAATGTACCCTGATGGCTTTAGCTTCCCTTACTTGTTCTCTACATCTGTTTTCTATTAATAGCAATTGCTACCTACTTTCCCCTTTCCCCATTTCTTTTTCCAGGTCTTATTCCTTTCCCCCTTTTCTGTTTATTTTTAATTGTTGCCTTCGCTTCCTGAGCTGCAGGATACAGAGGAGCCCCCTGCTTCCACCCTCTCTTTCAGATTTATTCTTCCTGGTTGATTTCCTGATGCAAAAAATAAAACACAATAAAATTGTTGTCTCCAGCCCTCACTCCAGCCTACAGCATATTGCAAGGTGCTGGGAGTCATGTAAGGCTGCCACAACCTTTCCTGTGGGCATGACATTGGGAATGAGCTGCTGGGTAAGGTTGCGATCTAACAGGGAGCACTATCCAGACTGCTGTCATCTGAGCTCTGGGGAGTCTGGCGGGGAGACAGGGATTAAGAGCAGCCTCTGGGGTTGTTTTGGGGCCCTTTGGTACTAGTGCTGGCATGGTACCGAAGTGGTGAAAAGCCTCCCTTGGTCAGGAGTCAGGGCAGCAGGCAGGCAAGCAAGGATCAGGCACCCACCCTTGTGCATGCACCACGGGGGTTTAATTCAATTTAATTCTCCCCAAATTGAAGCAGTGGAAACGGTGGGTTCCCCCCCCCC